>NC_066550.1:9796894-9824394 GCF_024679095.1 Eriocheir sinensis | reverse complement strand
GGGCATCTAGCTCCTTTTAAAACCTACTAAACCAAGCTCGTCCTTATCCAAACCTATTAATATAACTCTCAACCCTTTATATATTAACTCTCTATGTACTTAAATCATCTCTTAATCTTCTTGGTAACTCAAACTCAATCTCAACCTCAACTAAACCCTACCATAGACTCCCCTCAAATCCCCCAACAACTCTTTATGTGTTTTTCCTATTAATAAAACTCTCAACCCTTTATACATTAACTCTCTATGTACTTATATCATCTCTTAATCTTCTTGGTAACACAAACTCAATCTCAACTAAACACCACCAGTCTCCTCAAAACCCCAATAATTAGTCATGTGTCTTTCTTTTTTTCGTCTTCAAGTCCCTCTCCACCGTGTTAAGTTTCCCCTCCTTCACCAAGTTATCAATTCTCGGCTCATCCGTTCACCAAGTCCCAGGGCGAACGATGTCTGTCCCTCGCCTCAAGTTACAGGGAAAGTTAGGGAAGTTAGGTATTTTCAGGCGATTCCTTCTCTCTCCTATCAACTATTTCCGAAGGCCAAAAATGAGATCAGTCGGGTTCTAATAAGTGTTTTTTTGAGGTTCATGGTACAGAGGATGGGTTAAACTACCACCAGGGTCATCAACTACCCCTGGAAATGCCTATAACTCCCACGAAAGCCTTGTCAGTTATATCAGTCGGGTGTGTTTTTTGAGGTTCAGGGTACAGAGGAAGGGTCAAACTACCACCAGGGTCATCAAACTACCCCTGGAAATGCCCACAACTCCCACGAAAGCCTTGCCAGTTATATCAGTCTGGTTCTAATAAGTGTTTTTTTGAGGTTCATGGTACAGAGGAAAGGTTAAAATACCACCAGGGTCATCAAACTACCCCTGGAAATGCCCACAACTCCCACGAAAGCCTTGTCAGTTATATCAGTCGGGTGTGTTTTTTGAGGTTCAGGGTACAGAGGAAGGGTCAAACTACCACCAGGGTCATCAAACTACCCCTGGAAATGCCCACAACTCCCACGAAAGCCTTGTCAGTTATATCAGTCGGGTGTGTTTTTTGAGGTTCAGGGTACAGAGGAAGGGTCAAACTACCACCAGGGCCATCAAACTACCCCTGGAAATGCCTATAACTCCTACGAAAGCCTTGTCAAATGTGTGCCTGGCCGCCGAATTGTTAAAATGACCCTTTGCTTCTTAATGATTCCTACTTTATTTTACATCCTCAGCCCCATTTAGGATTAAGGAAAGGTCGCAGTGGGGAAGAATGTGATGAGCTAGGATTTCGAGAAGAGTATCCATTGGGGAGTAAAATGGGGAATGGCGAGCAATGTTAACTGTAAATGATCTGCCTTCTCCTCCTTCCCCTTTCCTTCATCTTCCATCCTTCCCTTCTCCTCCTTCCTCTCTCCTCCCCTGCATCCTTCTTCTTCCCCTCCTTCCCCTTTCGCGTCCTTTCCTGCCTTCTTCCCTTTTCCTTCGTCTTCCGTCCTTCCCCTTCTGCTTCCTCTTTCCTCCTCCTGCATCCTTCTTCTCCTTCTTCCTCTTTCCTCCCCCCTCCTTCCTTCCCCTTCTTCTCCCTCTCCCTCTTTCCCCCCCCCCCCCTCTGTGAAGTGTGGGGAGGCGTGCAGCGGTAACAGTAGCGTTAGTTGATGGGGCGGCCGTAACTATGACGAAAAAAAAAATAAAAAAATCTGACAATCGAAATAAAGAAGAATTCACGCTTCCTTCTAACGAACCATATATGAATTATCTCGACACCAATGAAGAAAAGTATAATAGCGGTTATTTTCTTTACGTTATGTTCATAGTGACATTTTTTGTGTTGCAACTCGGTACTATAAAAAAAAAAGTTGATTTGGTGTTTGTTCGCCGGGCACTTCGCCGCCGAAAGGGAAAGCAAACCCCGCCGGCCATATCGCTGGAGGAAAATTTCATGACCGCGTTTAGAGCTTATTGACGGTCGAATGGTGTAGCGTGTCGCCACTGGTGAAGCCGACACGGCCCGCTAATCCCTTTTATTGAGGTGAAGCCGACGAACTGTCAAATTTACGGCCAAAAGATGGGGGTGGGCGAGCCTGACCGAGTCCATTAAGAGGGACAACACCTGACAACACCTGACACCTGGCCGTAAAAATGACAGCTCGGGCGGATTCACTTAATGGGCTGATGTCGACTCCACCAATTCTACCTCCATGGTGTCGCCCCTCTTTTCCCTCCGCTGGGCACACTACTCCCCAGGTGACTCCGCTCCCGTGCCGTGGCCAGGTAACTAACGCCCCTCCCCTCTCCACAGGCACACTAATCCCCCCACTAATCACCAGGTAACCTCCCTCCCGTCTCATGACCAGGTAACTAACGCCCCCTACTCCCTCCACAGGTACACTAATCACTAATCTCCAGGGAATTAACGCTCCCTACCCCCTCCCCAGGTAACCAATCCCCTCACCAATCCCCAGGTAACTCCCCCTGTATACAATGACCAGGTAACTAATCCCCCCCCCTCTCCGCAGGTCCGTGATGGGGTTCAGCGCGGCCCTGCAGGGCGAGGAGAGCCACGCGGCGCTGCTGGGGCGGCAGGACGCGGAGCTGCGGCTGCTGGACACCATGCGGCGCGTGTTGGTGGCGCGGGCGAAGTGTGACCGGGAGTACGCCGCGGCGCTGGCCCAGCTGGCCCACACGGCGGCCAAGATGGACGCCCCCGACCCCCTGCTGGACGACTCGCGCCTGCACAAGGTGGGGGAAGGAGAGGAGGGGGGGAGGAGGGGGAGGAGGAAGGAAGGAGGAAATAGGAAAGGGGATTGCATAAGGAGTGAAGGAGGGGAGATGAGGGGATGAAAGAGAGGGAATTGGAAAGGGGAGTGCATGGGAAGGAAGGAGGAAATAGGAAAGGGGATTCCATAAGGAGTGAAGGAGGGGAGACGAGGGAAGGAAAGAGAGGGAACAGAAAAAGGGGAGTGCATGGGAAGGAAGGAAGAGGAGGTGGGGGGAGAATGGGAAGTGGACAAGAGGAAAGGAAGGGGAAGAAGGGAAAAGGAAGGAGAGAATAGGGAAGGGAAGTAAGAGTAAATGACAAGAAAATAAAAGTAAATAGGACAAAGGAAGGAGAAAAACAGAGGGAGGGGATGGGAGGAAGGAAGGGTAATGACCACAGCCTGCACGTAATGGAAATGGACAGGAAGAAGGGAGGGGAAGGGATGGGGAGAGGAGAGGAGGGGAGGGAAGGGATGGGGAGGGGAGGGATGGGGAGGGGAGCGGAGGGGAGGCCTGGGGAGGGGAAGGGGAGGGGAGAGGAGGGAGGGAGGGAAGGGATGGGGAGGGGAGGGGAGGGAAGGAGAGGGGAGGGAATGGAAGCGAAGGGAAAGGAAGGAGAGGGAAGGGAATGGAAACGAAGGGAAGGGAAGGGATAGGAAGGGAAGGAGAGGGGAGGGGAGGGAAGGAAATAGAAGCGAAGGGAAGGGAAGGAGAGGGAAGGGAAGGGAAGGAAAGGGAAAGGAAGGAGAGGGAAAGGAAGGGAAGGGAAGGGGAGGGAAGGGAAGGGGAGAGAAGGAGAGGGAAGGGAAGGGAAGCGGAGGAAAGGGAAAGGAAGGGAAGGATATGAGAAAAAGTAGGAAAGGATGAGAGAAAGATAATTAAAGGAAAGGATAAGAAAAGAGAAGGATAAAATAACGAGAGTAGAACAGAAGGAAAACAAGAGGAAAGAACACAAAACAAAAATTAATAAAGAAGAACAAGAGTAATGGAAGAAGAGGAAGAAGAAACGGAGAAGACACAAAAAGGAGAAGAAAGAAAACAAAAAAAGAAGAAAAATAAGAAAAAATAAGCTGAGAGAGAGAGAGAGAGAGAGAGAGAGAGAGAGAGAGAGAGAGAGAGAGAGAGAGAGAGAGAGAGAGAGAGAAGAAGAAGAAAGAAGGAGGAGGAGGAGGAGGATAGAGAGAAGAGGAGAAAACAAAGAGGAGGGAAGTAAGGAAGAGAGAGAGAGAGAGAGGAACAAAAATAAAAGAAAAGGAGGAGGAGGAGGAGGAGGAGGAGGAAGAGGAAGAGGAGGAGGAGGAGGAGGAGGAGGAAGATCAGGATACAGAGGAGGGGGGGGGGGGAGGAAAGGGGAGAAGGATACCTAGGAACCTCAATTTGATTACGAGTAGTCAAGTTGCATTAGGAGGAGGAGGAGGAGGAGGAGGAGGAAGAGGAACGAGGGAATGATAAAGGAGGAAAGACATACGGAAAGGAAATGGTGGAAATTAAAAAGGAACAGAAAAAAAAACTAAAAAAAAAAAGAGGATTAAAATATAGGAAAAGAACTGGATGAAGAAAGGAATGAAAGAGGGAGAGAATAGGGAAGAAAGATGATAGGAAGAGTAGGGAAGAAAAGGAGTAAAGGAGAGGAGAAGAGAGAACTGGATAAGGTAGGGAATGAAAGGGAAAGGAGAAGCAAAAGAAAATAATTGAGAGAGAGAGAGAGAGAGAGAGAGAGAGAGAGAGAGAGAGAGAGAGAGAGAGAGAGAGAGAGAGAGAGAGAGAGAGAGAGAGAGAGAGAGAGAGAGAGAGAGAGAGAGAGAGAGAGAGAGAGACACAGACAGAGACAGACAGAGACAGAGACAGACAGAGACAGACAGAGACAGACACAGACAGAGACAGACAGAGAGACAGAGACAGAGACAGAGACAGAGACAGAGACAGAGAGAAGACGGATAAAAATGAGCACTTTGAACCACCTATAGAAGAGATAGAGAAGAGAGAGAAAGAGAAGAGGGGTATAAATCACCACTTTGAACCACGAATCACCACTACAACCATCTACCACTGCACTCCACCACCACTACCACTAACCACCACTACTTTTTCAGGCATGGCACGTAATGGTCGGTGGTTTGGAACAGTGGAGTACCGTGGTTAGACAGAACGCGGATACACTGGTTGTAGACACGGTGGAGAAGCTCGCTGCCCTCATCACGGAGAAGAGAGCGTCGAGGAAGGTTTACTACGAAGAACATCAGAGGATTAGTAACGAGGTGACGAGGGTAAGTAGAAAGAGGGTTGTTGCTGTTGTGTTGTGTTGTGGTTGCTGAATTGGTGGTTGTTTGGGGGAGGAAGAGAGAAAGGTGTGTTAGGAAGGAAGGAAGGAAGGAAGGTGAGTAGAAGGAGGTTGCTGTTGTGTTGTGGTTGTTGAAATGGTGGTTGTTTGGGGGAGGAAGAGAGAAAGGTGTGTTAGGAAGGAGGGAGATATGGAGGTGTTGGGAGGAGAGAAGGAACGAAGGAAGGAAGGAAGGGAGGTAAAAGTAGATGTTAGTAAGGGAGAGGAAATGAGAAGGGTGTGTTAGGAAGGAGGGAGATATGGAGGTGTTGTAAGGAGAGAAGGAAGGAAGGAAGGAAGGGAGGTAAAAGTAGATGTTAGTAAGGGAGAGGAAATGAGAAGGGTGTGTCAGGAAGGAGGGAGATATGGAGGTGTTGGAAGGAAGGAACGAACGAAGGAAGGAAGGAAGGAAGGAAGGGAGGTAAAAGTAGATGTTAGTAAGGGAGAGGAAATGAGAAAGGTATGAAGGGAAGGAGGGAGATTTGGAGGTGTTGTAAGGAGAGAAGGAAGGAAGGAAAGAAGGAAGGAACGAAGGAAGGAAGGCAGTAGTAGTAGTAGAAGGGTTGAAGAAGATGGTAAAAGTTAATAAAAAAAAGGAATTGCAAAGATAAAAAAAAAAGAATAGAAGAAAAGAAGACGAAGAAAATGAAGAATGAAGACATAGAGAGATAAACGACACTGTAGATTAAAAAGGAATAGAAAGAGAAGAGGAGAAGAAGGAGGAAGAAGAAGAGAGGAGAGGAAGAAAGAAAGGAAAATAGGGAGGAAAAAGGACGAGATAGAGATAGCTAAAAAAAAAAAAAAAAAAAAAAAAAATTACAAAAAAAGCCAAGAAGCATTAGTAGAAAAGGTCCTAATAATAACAACAAAAACAACAACATTAACAATAGACGTAGTAGTAGTAGTAGTAGTAGTAGTAGTAGTAGTAGTAGTAGTACCAAAAAATACCCTCCCCCCCAAAAAATAATAATACCTAAAATAATAACAAAAATAATACTAATGATAACAACAACAATAACAACAACAACATCATCAACATCAACATCAATAACACTAACAACAATAACAACACCCCCCTTCCCCCCCCTCTCTCACAGCTGCAGGAGGCGGTGAACAAGGCCAAGACAAGTTACGAACAGACCCTCGAGTTGTACAAGTCCTCCAAGACGAAATACGAGGACCAGTTTCTTAAGCGTGAGTAGTACTGGAGGAGGAGGAGGAGGAGGAGGAGGAGGAAGAGGAGGAAGAGGAGGAGGAGGAGGAGGAGGAGGTACTGACTCATCTCTTCCTTATCTTTGTTTTATGTTATCATTTTACTTCTTTGTTTTTCTCTTCTTCCCGCTCTTCCTTCCTCCTCCTCCTCTTTCTTCTCTTCCTCTTCCCCTTTTTTTCCTCCTCTTCTTCCTCTTTCTATACCCTTCCTGGTCTCCCTACTTTTCCTTCTCTTCCTCTTCCCCTTTTTTTCCTCCTCTTCTTCCTCTTTCAATACCCTTCCTGGGCTTCCTACTTTTCCTTCTCTTCCTCCTCTTCCTCTTCCCCCCTTTTTCCTCCTCTTCTTCTTCTTCTTTCAATACCCTTCCTGGTCTTCCTCCTATAAATCTCTACTGTAAGATGAACCCCACTCAAAACCTCCTCCGTATCTTCCTTCCTTCCTTCCTTCCTTTCCTCCCTTCCTTACTTCCTTCCTTTTCCCCTTATACCCACCTCAAAACCCTCCCCACAACCTCTTCCTCCCCATCAACCCTTCCTCTTCTTTTTCCTCCTATTCTTCAACAACCAAATATTGTTACTATCATCTGTATTAAACGTATCGGCTTCTCAGTTCGCCTGTTTCAAAAGCCTCTCGTAGAAGTTCCTGGGATAGTCATGGATTGTTTTGTGAGGCCAGTGAGTTTTTTTTTTTTTTTTACAACAAAGGAGACAGCTCAAGGGCACAAAAAAGGAAACAATAATAAATAAAAGCCCGCTACTCGCTGCTCCTAAAAAAAGAATCAAAAGAGGTGGCCGAAACAGAGGTCAATTTCGAGAGGAGAGTTTGACATGACTTCTACATCTTGAACGGGCAAAACAACCCATGGAAATCCGGCTAATCTTCTCTGTGGCCTTGGGAGACACTCGTAAGGGAAGCATAGTCTTACTCTCACACCCATAGCTGAACGACCTATACTCCATGACGGTCCTTGCTAACGCCCCTTTCCCTGACACACCCATAGACAAGCCCCGGGTGGAAATTGGACGAGCTGAACGACCTATCCCATGACGGTCCTTGCTAACGCCCCTTTCCCTGACACACCCATAGACAAGCCCGGGTGGAAATTGGACGAGCTGAACGACCTATCCCATGACGGTCCTTACTAACGCCCCTTTCCCTGACACACCCATAGACAAGCCCCGGGTGGAAATTGGACGAGCTGAACGACCTATCCCATGACGGTCCTTGCTAACGCCCCTTTCCCTGACACACCCATAGACAAGCCCCGGGTGGAAATTGGACGAGCTGAACGACCTATCCCATGACGGTCCTTGCTAACGCCCCTTTCCCTGACACACCCATAGACAAGCCCCGGGTGGAAATTGGACGAGCTGAACGACCTATCCCATGACGGTCCTTACTAACGCCCCTTTCCCTGACACACCCATAGACAAGCCCCGGGTGGAAATTGGACGAGCTGAACGACCTATCCCATGACGGTCCTTGCTAACGCCCTTTCCTGACACACCCATAGACAAGCCCCGGTGGAAATTGGACGAGCTGAACGACCTATCCCATGACGGTCCTTGCTAACGCCCCTTTCCCTGACACACCCATAGACAAGCCCCGGGTGGAAATTGGACGAGCTGAACGACCTATCCCATGACGGTCCTTACTAACGCCCTTTCCTGACACACCCATAGACAAGCCCTGGTGAAATTGACGAGCTGAACGACCTATCCCATGACGGTCCTTGCTAACGCCCTTTCCCTGACACACCCATAGACAAGCCCCGGGTGGAAATTGGACGAGCTGAACGACCTATCCCATGACGGTCCTTGCTAACGCCCTTTCCCTGACACACCCATAGACAAGCCCCGGGGGGAAATTGGACGAGCTGAACGACCTATCCCATGACGGTCCTTAACGCCCCTTTCCCTGACACACCCATAGACAAGCCCCGGGTGGAAATTGGACGAGCTGAACGACCTATCCCATGACGGTCCTTACTAACGCCCCTTTCCCTGACACACCCATAGACAAGCCCATGGTGGAAATTGGACGAGCTGAACGACCTATCCCATGACGGTCCTTGCTAACGCCCCTTTCCTGACACACCCATAGACAAGCCCTGGTGGAAATTGGACGAGCTGAACGACCTATCCCATGACGGTCCTTGCTAACGCCCCTTTCCCTGACACACCCATAGACAAGCCCATGGTGGAAATTGGACGAGCTGAACGACCTATCCCATGACGGTCCTTGCTAACGCCCCTTTCCCTGACACACCCATAGACAAGCCCCGGGTGGAAATTGGACGAGCTGAACGACCTATCCCATGACGGTCCTTACTAACGCCCCTTTCCCTGACACACCCATAGACAAGCCCCGGGTGGAAATTGGACGACTTGAACGACCTATCCCATGACGGTCCTTACTAACACCCCTTTCCCTGACACACCCATAGACAAGCCCATGGTGGAAATTGGACGAGCTGAACGACCTATCCCATGACGGTCCTTACTAACACCCCTTTCCCTTACACGCCCACACACCCATAGACAAGCCCATGGTGGAAATTGGACGAGCTGAACGACCTATCCCATGACGGTCCTTACTAACACCCCTTTCCCTGACACACCCATAGACAAGCCCGGGGTGGAAACTGGACGACTTGAACGACCTATCCCATGACGGTCCTTACTAACACCCCTTTCCCTTACACGCCCACACGCCCATAGACAAGCCCGGGTGAAAATTGGACCATGACAATACTTACTAACAGCTTTCCCTTACACGCCCGCACGCCCATAGACAAGCCTGGGTGAAAATTGGACGACTTGAACGACCTACTCCATGACGACCTTTCCCCTCCATGACCACCTTACTAATACCCCTTTCCCCTCCATGACCACCTTACTAATACCCCTTTCCCCTGCACGCCCACCCCCACAGATAAGCCCGGGCGTAAACTGGACGAACTGAAGGAGCGTTACCAGAAGGCGTGTCGAAAGCTCCACCAGGTCCACAACGAATATGTGTTGTTGCTTTGCGAGGCGGCGGACTACGAGCGGGATTTTAGGACGGTGCTTCTGCCTGGCCTGCTGGAGTACCAAGAGAGGGTGCAGGAGGACATGATTGATAAGTGGTGGGTGAGGGGTTGTTAGCTGGGGGAGGAAGGGGGGAGGATTGAGGTAGGGAGGGAGGGAGGATGGAATGGATGGGATGATGATAGATACAAAGGAAGGAAGGATAAATGAGGGTAAGGAAGGAAGGAAGGAAAAAGGCGAAAAGGAAAGGAAGGAAAGAAGGAAGGAAAGAATGGATGGGATGAAGATACATAGAGAGGAAGGAAGGAAGAAGGGAGGGAAAGAAGGAAAGAAGGGATGGGATGAAGATAGACAGAAAGGAAGAAAGGAAGGAGGGAGGGAAGGATGAATAGGGAAAGGAAGAAAGGAAGGAAGGAAGGAAGGAAAGAAAGAAAGAATGCATGGGATAAAGATACATAGAAAGGAAGGAAGGAGGGAGGGAAGGAAGGATGAATGGGGGTAAGGAAGGAAGGGAGGAAGGAAAGGTAGAAAGGAGACTAGGATGAAGGAAGGAAAGAAAGAAAGGAAAGACAGAAACGAAGAATGAAATAAAAAAGGGAAGGAAGGAAGGAAGGAAGAAGTTAGAAAAAGGATGAATGGAAGGAAGAAAAGGAGATGGGAATGAATGAATGAATAAATGAAGGAATGAAGGAAGGAAGGAAGAAGTTAGAAAAAGGATGAATGGAAGGAAGAAAAGGAGATGGGAATAAATGAATGAATAAATGAAGGAATGAAGGAAGGAAAGAAGGAGGGATTCAAGATAACATAACTAAATACAAAAAAATAAATAGGAATACCAATACGTAAACTCCACAATAGAGATGAAAAAATAAAATAAAAATCCACAGCCTCTCTCATCACCTCCCACCCCAAGCTCATGCTACACATCCTTCCTCAGGCGGGGCATCCTACGGGAGGTATGGGAGCTCACGGACACCTCCAGGGGGCGGTACAGTGAGCTACAGACGGAGGTGGGATCGGCCGTCACCGCCATTACGCCCAGGACGGAGTACGCGGGCTTCTCCGAGGAAAACAGGTGAGTGGACAGGTGTGGGAGGCGAAGGAGGAGGAGGAGGATGGGGAAGGAAGTGGGTGATATGATGATGAGGTGGAGGAAGAGGAGGAGCGAGGAGGAAGAGGAAGGAAATTGAAAAGAAAGGGATATTAAAAGAAAGAATGATTGGAAGAGAGAGGAGGTGGTGGAGAAGGAGAAGGAGGAGGAGGAAGATGTGGAAGGAAGCGGGTGATATGAGGAGGTGGAGGAAGAGGAGGAGCGAGGAGGAAGAGGAAGGAAGGAAGATGTGAAAAAGAAATTGAAAAGGAAAGAATATGGAAAGAAGGAATGATTGGAAGAGAGAGGAGGTGGAGGAGAAGGAGGAGGAGGAGGAGATAGGAGGTGTAGAAGGGAGAGAGGAGGGGAAAGGAAGAGATTAGGAAAAATAAAGGATGTGTGAAAGGAAGGAAAGGAGAGGGAGGTGGAAGAAGGGAAGGAAAAAACAAAAAAAGAAGAAAGGTGTGAGAGAGAGGGGGAGAAAGGAGAAGAAGGGAAGAAGAGAAAGTAATCAGAGAAGGAAGAGAAAGAGGAAGAAGATAAAGGGAGAGAGAGAGGTGGAAGTAAAGAAGGAAGAAGAAGAAATAAAGAGAAAAGAATAAAGAAAGAGAGGAAGGGGGAGAGAGCGGTAAAGGAAGATAGGAAGGGAAGAAAAAAGGAATAGGAAGAAAATAAGGAAGGAAGGAAAGGATGAAGAAGAGAGAAGAGAGGAAAAAGGAGAATATGCAAAGGATAGGAAGGGAAGGAGAAAAAAAATATACGAAAGAGGGAGAATATGAAGGAGTGAAAAAGAAGGGGATAAAGAGGGAGAGAGGAGGAAGGGAAGGAGGAAAGATGATGTTTGAAGAGAGGAAGACAAGAGGAAAAAGAAGATGCAGAAAAGAAGATTGTGGAGGAAAGAAAAAGATAAAGGAGGGGATAAGAGAGAGAGAGAGAGAGAGAGAGAGAGAGAGAGAGAGAGAGAGAGAGAGAGAGAGAGAGAGAGAGAGAGAGAGAGAGAGAGAGAGAGAGAGAGAGAGAGAGAGAGAGAGAGAGAGAGAGAATGAAAATAATTATCAAGAAGTTGGAGAATAAAGAAAGACAGAAGGAGAGAAGGAGGAAAGAAGGAAGGAAGGAAAGAAGGAAGGAAGGAAGGAAGGAAGGAAGGTCCCTGAAGGCTTACGGGTTAGGGAGGAAGATAAAAAGGAGGAGAGAGACTTTTTATGGAGGATGGAGGAGGAGGAGGAAGAGGAGGAGGAGGAGGAGGAGGAGGAGGAGGAAGAGGAGAAGGAGGAGGAAGAGGAGGAGGAGGAGGAGGAGGAGGGGTTTAAGAGATGACAAGAGGGGAAGTTTTCAAAAAAGAGAGAAAAGGAGGAGGAGGAGGAGGAGGAAGAGGAGGAGGAGGGCTTTCAGAGATGACAAGAGGGGAAGTTTTCAAAAAAGAGAGAAAAAGAGGAGGAGGAGGAGGAGATGAAGGAGATGGAAGAGGAGGAGGAGGAGGGAAAGGAGAGAAAAATATAACAGCCTTCAATTCACGAGTCTCAGAACGAACAAATTAACGAACATTTTTTCCCTTTATTTCTGTTATTGTTTTTCACTATTATTTTTATAAGATCTTTTTCGGAATTACCTTTTTTTTTTAGCTACGCATTTCATTTTCCTTCGTTGCGTCATAGTTCGGGTTGGTTCGTTAATTAAACACACTACACTTTTTTTTTCCCGTAGGTCTATAACTCCTACCCATTTCAGAGCTCACACACCCACGTTGAGTAAGGCTTTCGTAGAGGTCGTTGTGTTAGTATAGAATAAGGAAAGAGCGAAGGGAGGTGAGGGGGAGGGAGAGAGTTATGTAAGGGAGGATAGGAAGGGAGAATTTAAGGGAGAAGGGAGGTGAGGGAGAGGGAGAGAGTTATGTAAGGGAGGATAGGAAGGGAGAATTTAAGGGAGAAGGGAGGTGAGGGAGAGGGAGAGAGTTATGTAAGGGAGGATAGGAAGGGAGAATTTAAGGGAGAAGGGAGGTGAGGGAGAGGGAGAGAGTTATGTAAGGGAGGATAGGAAGGGAGAATTTAAGGGAGAAGGGAGGTGAGGGAGAGGATTTTACGTAGCATTAAATTTTTTACAAACCTAACCTAACTTAACCTAACCTAACCTAACCTAACCTAACCTAACCTAACTTCCATCTTCATTCCTGTTCCCCCTTCTGCAGGAGTTCCCCGCCGGAGCCTGTGACCTTCGAATTTTGCCAGGACCTTTTGGGGGACGGCGTGGGGTGCTTGCAGGCAGGTCAGCTGGCCGTGGACTCCCTCACCGTGGACTCCCTAAGACTCAAACTGACGGACATTGAACACAGGCTGAAGGAGGTGACCACGGAGCTACGAGACAAACAGAACCTCCTCAACCAGCACGAGACGGAGGTGGCCAACATCAAAAAGGGTGTTGCTGGTGGTGGTGTTGGAGGTGGTGGTGGTGGTGTGTTGCAGGATTCGCCTTCGGCCCATATTGCTACGAGGTGAGTGTGTGTGTTTGTGTGTGTGTTTGTTTTGTGTTTTTGGGGGTCACTATCTTACGAGGTGGATGAGGTGGTTGGTGGTGGTGGTGGTGGTGTGTTGCAGGATTCACCCTCGGCCCATATTGCAACGAGGTGAGTGTGTGTGTTTGTGTGTGTTTGTGTGTGTTTGTTATATGCTTCCTTCCTAATGAGACTTTCTATACAACAAAGTGAGGTCATTCTTTGTTGATGTATACCATAAGGTGCTGGCTATCATGTGTTTGGAGATACTCTAAACTTTACCTAACCTAACCTAACAAAACCCCAAACAGTTACTACAGGTCTTGACTCAGAAAATTCATATATATGCTTCCTCACTAATGAGACTTTCTATACAACAAAGTGAGGTCATTCTTTGTTGATGTATACCATAAGGTGCTGGCTATCATGTGTTTGAAGATACCCTGAACTTAACCTAACCTAACAAAACCCCAAACAGTTACTATAGGTCTTGACTCAGAAAATTCATATATGCTTCCTTACTAATGAGACTTTCTATACAACAAAGCGAGGCCATTCTTTGTTGATTTCTACCATAAGGTGCTGGCTATCATGTGTTTGGAGATACCCTGAACTTAACCTAACCTAACAAAACCCCAAACAGTTACTATAGGTCTTGACTCAGAAAATTCATCTATGCTTCCTTACTAATGAGACTTTCCATACAACGAAGCGAGGCCATTCTTTGTTGATTTATACCATAAGGTCCTGGCTATCATGTGTTTGAAAATACCCTGAACTTAACCTAACCTAACAAAACCCCAAACAGTTACTATAGATCTTGACTCACTTACTAATTAGACTTTCCATACAACAAAGTGAGGTCATTCTTTGTTGATTTATACATGTGTTTGAAGATACCCTAAACTTAACCTAACCTAACCACCCCTTCCCTCACCCCCCAGGCTCCCCGTGCTGAAGCGAGCGAGCGACGTGCTGCACCGCGAACTGAACGAACTGCGCTGCAAGGAATCGTGGCTCACACACCAGCACCGGCTAATCCACGACCCCCTGGCGGCGAAGGGCTGCGAGGAGGAGCCGCAACAGCCCTGGGAGGCGGGGCACGTCAACGGGGACTCGGTGGGTGTGAGGGGGGATGTGGGAGAGGGAGGATGTGTCAGTAAGGATGTGAGGTCGTGTGTGTAAGTATGTGTGGGTGGTAGAAGAGGATATGAGGGTGTAAATGGGTTATAGAAAGTAAGGGGGATGTGAGTGAGGGAGGATGTGTCAGTAAGGATGTGAGGTCGTGTGTATGAGTATGTGTGGGTGGTAGGAGAGGATATGAGGGTGTAAATGGGTTATAGAAGGTAAGGGGTGTGAGTGTTTGTGAGTGAGGGGGGATGTGAGGAAGGGAGGATGTGTCGGTAAGGATGTGAGATGGTGTGCATGAATGGGAGGGGGAAAGTGGGATGACAAAGGGTGTGTATAGACAAGGGTGTGTATGGGATATATGAGCTAAGGGGTGTGGAAGGGGTGAGGGGAATATGTCTGTTAATGAGGGGTGAAATAGTGGGGTGAGGGTGTGAGAACGTGAATGGGGGGAGGGGGGGAGGAGAAGGAGACGAGGAGGAGGTGTGTGTAGGTAAGGGCGTGTAATGGGGGTGTCAGGGATGATGTACAGGGAGAAAGGAAGGGTGTGTATGGGTGTAAGGTGGAAGAGGAAGAATATATAGTGAAGGAAGGAAAGTAAGGAGGAGAGGTAGAGAGAAAGAAGAGGATGAAGAAAGGAAGGAAGGATGGAAGGAAGGAAGGAAGGAAGCTATGAAGGAGAGGTAGAGAGAAAGAACAGGAGGAAGAAAGGAAGGAAGGATGGAAGGAAGGAAGGTAAGAAGGAATGATAGAAACAAAGAGCAGGAGGAAGAAAGAAAGGAAGGAAGGAAGGAAGGAAGGTACAAAGGAAGAATAGAAGGAACAGAGAGAAAGGAAGAAAGGGAAGAAGGAAAGAAGGAATAAAAGTTGAAAGGGAAAGGGAACTGAGGAAGGAAAGAGGGAAGGAAGGAAAACAGGAAGAATGGAAGGAAGGAAGGAAAGAAGAGAAAGAAAGGAAGAAAGGGAAGAAGGAAAAGAAGGAAGAGTGAATTGAGAAAGGAAAGAGGGATAGAAGGAAATAAGTGTGTGTGTGTGTGTGTGTGTGTGTGTGTGTGTGTGTGTGTGTGTCCATAATGCTCCTAGTGGGCATATTTACCCCCAATACAATAGGCCTCTCACCCTTTCAGACCAACAAGTCCAAATCTCTTCTCTCCCTCAACTTCGTGGTACGTTAACGAAAGGGAAAGTGGAGCAAGTTACCTGTTGGGGGCTACCTGTCTGTCTGCCTGTCTGTCTGTCTGTTTACCTGTCTATGGGTGGGTGGTGGCGTAGTAACTAATATAACTAACTCAGGTGTGTGTGTGTTTGTGTTTGTGTGTGTGTGTGTGTGTGTGTGTGTGTTTTAATTAATGTTTTCCTGTATTACTAAAAAATGGTTGTGGAGTTGTTGTTTGTGTTTGTGTGTGGTGGTGGTGGTGGTGGTGGTGGTGGTAGTGGTAGTGGTAGGGGTGACATAACCAACTAATATATATTTTTCTAACGCTACAAAACGCTACAGAACGCTCGCCTTGACGTAGATCCAGCAATAATAATAATAATAATAATAATAATAATAATAATAATAATAATAATAATAATAATAATAATAATAATAATAATAATGTAATACCAGGAGCTTCATAATGTAAAGATTTCCAAGAACGTGGTTTATTAAAGGGATATATTATAGGTTATTCGTAAGGTAGTTTTCTCTCTCTCTCTCTCTCTCTCTCTCTCTCTCTCCTCCGTCCCTTTCAGAGCTCATCTCCTAAGCTCATCTCCATCACCTCCTCCTTTCCTCTCATCTCCTCCTCCACCTACTCCACTTCCTCTCCTTTCTTTCTCCACCAATTTCTCCACTCCTCCACTTCATCTAGTTATCTCTTTACCGCTTTTTCCATTCCTCCTCCACTTTATTCTCGTCTCCTCCTCTTCCTCCACCACTTTATCCACTCCTCCTCCTCCTCCTCCATTTGCTCCACTTCATCCACTTTTCTACTTCAATATAACTTCCTCCCCTCCTTCTTCACCATTTCCTCCTCCTCCTCCTTCTTCCTTTACTCTTCCTCTTCCATTTCCTTCACTCATATGTTCCTCAACTTCTTCCACCTCCTCCTCCTTCGTTTCTTCCACTCATCCTCTTCCTCCACTGATATCCTTCTCCTCCTCTTTCTCAACTCGTCATTCTCCACTTCCTCCTCCTACTCCACTTCACCTACTCATCTCCTCCTCCTCCTCCACTCACCTCTTCCTCCTCCTCCACTTCTCCTCTCACTTCCTTCTCCTCCTCTTCCTCAACTCTTCCTTCTCCACTTCCTCCTCCTACTCCACTTCATCCACTCATTTCCTCCTCCTCCTCCTCCTCCACTTCTCTCACTTCCTTCTCCTCCTCTTTCTCAACTCGTCCTTCTCCACTTCCTCCTCTTCCTCCACTTCACCTACTCATCTCCTCCTCCTCCTCCACTCACCTCCACCTCCTCCTCCACAGCACCAGCGGGACAGCCTCACCCTCAAGTCAAAATCCGCGGCCATCAAGGAATTGCTGAGAAAGCCGTTCAGTCGGGGGAAGGCCAGCGACTCCCCCGCCTCCACGCCCCCCACCCCCAGCAGGGCAGGCACGGAGGAGCCCACCTTGCCCCCCAGCCACGTCCCCCCCGACCAGCACTCCCTCAGCGACCTCCCCCTCTCCCCTGACTCCGCCTCCACCCAAGCCGAGCACCTCCAGGCCGCTCCACCCACCACGAATGTGTCTTTTGGTGGTGGTGGTGTTGTTGTTGGTGGTGCGGTTAATGGGATACCTGAGCTGGTGAGTGGTGGTGATGGTGGTGGTGATGGGAGGGTAAGTTGGTGGTGATGGAAGGGTTGATTGTGGACTTTGGTGAGTGTGGTGGTGATAGGTGGTGATGGTGGTGATGGGAGGGTCGAGTAAGTCCTCTAGTGGTGATGAGTGGTGATGGGAAGGTTATCTGTGGCCTCAGGTGTGTGTGTGGTGGTGATGGTGGTGATGGTAGGGTCGAGTGTGTCCTCTAGTGGTGATGGGTGGTGATGGTGGTGATGGTGGTGATGGGAGGGTCAAGTGTGTCCTCTGGTGGTGATAGGTTATGGGTGGTGATGAGCGGTGATGGGAGGGTCAACTGAGCCCTTGGGAAACATAACAGTGGAAAAAAAAAAAAAAAAAAAAAAGCCTTCACCATCATTGAATTGCACTTCCTTTACCCCAAACTACTTTTTTTCACCTCCTCCTCCTCCTCTTCCTCTTCCTCCTCCTCCTTCAACCACCTTTTCTCTTCCTCTTCCTTCACCTCCAACTAGTTTTCACATCCTCCTCTTCCTCTTACTCCTCCTCCTCCTCCTCCTCCTTAAGTGTTTCTTCTTTCCTCCTCCTCCTCCTTCATCGCCTCCTTCAACCACCTTTTCTCTTCCTCTTCCTTCACCTCCAACTAGTTTTCACATCCACCTCCTCTTCCTCCTCCTCCTCCTCCTCCTCCTCCTCCTCCTCCTCCTTCTTCCTTCAGCGCCTTCTTCTCCTGAACCATTTCCTCTTCCTCTTCTTCCTCCTCCTTCACCTCCTTCTTCTTCAGCGCCTTCTTCTCCTTCACCACTTCCTCTTCTTCCTCCTCCTTCACCTCCT
This sequence comes from Eriocheir sinensis, assembly GCF_024679095.1. Taxonomy (NCBI): domain Eukaryota; kingdom Metazoa; phylum Arthropoda; class Malacostraca; order Decapoda; family Varunidae; genus Eriocheir; species Eriocheir sinensis. Next base: position 9,806,770 of record NC_066550.1, on the reverse strand, counting down.
CTTCACCTCCTCCTCCTTCAACACCTCATTTTCCTTTACCTTCTTCAGTGCCTCCTTCACCTCCTCTTCACCTCCTCCTCCTTCAACACCTCATTCTCCTTTACCTTCTTTAACTCCTTCTTCAGTGCCTCCTTCACCTCCTCCTCCTTCAACACCTCATTTTCCTTTACCTTCTTCAGTGCCTCCTTCACCTCCTCTTCACCTCCTCCTCCTTCAACACCTCATTCTCCTTCACCTTCTTTAACTCCTTCTTCAGTGCCTCCTTCACCTCCTCCTCCTCCTCCTCCCTCAGACCTATGACCCTGACCGGTGCTTGGAGGATGAGCCTTGGTTCCACGGGGTTCTGCCGCGGGAGGAGGTGGTACGCCTGCTGGTGGAGGAGGGACAGTACCTCGTCAGGGAGACCACGAGGAACGACGAGCAGCAAATCGTTCTCTCGGTGTGCTGGGGGTCGCATAAACACTTCATTGTACAGACCACGCCGGAGGTAAGGACGTGTGTGTGTGTGTGTGTGTGTGTGTGTGTGTGTGTGTGTGTGTGTGTGTGTGTAGTTAAGGAAAAGATAATGATGATGAAGAAAAGATGAAGGAAAGAAGAAGAGGAAAAAGTATCAAAAAAGAAGAAAGAGAAGTATAAAAGAGAAAAAGTACCCCATCCAACCAGCCAGCCGTATCGAAACCATAATTAAGAGTTGGGTTTGATCGAGGGTTCACACTTCTTGGGTTATGTAACAGCTGCGCGTAGGCTCATATTTCAACGTCCAGCCTATAGTGTCGGTAGGCTTTCATGATTGGGCCTACCAGTGCTCGACCCCAACTTGTTAGTGGCGCAGGCAAGTGTTTTATAGTGGCGCCAGTTATGCTTGGCTCATGCTGCCCCCCGAAGCTCGTTCTTGATTCACTTGGACTGTTTCCTCTAGAGTCCAGGTTGATGGGTGGTCTTCAGGACAGCATGTGGGTAGTTTTGAGCCACTCGGCGGTGACTGAAAAATCCGAGGTGGTAGCGGCGGATTCGAACCCGCGTCGTCCATCACGCGATAAATGCGGGGCCCCTCTTTAGAGAGTTAATCAACATTCTGGGTTGGTAGGTGGTCGCCAGGACAGCATGTGGGTAGTCTTCCACTCGGCGGTGACTGAACATCGTCATACGGCGGGCGGAACTTCAACCCGGGTCCCTGAGGTCGCCGCGCCTGCACGCTGACCACTCAGCCACCGCCTTCCCAAGCTGTAACCCTCCCTCCTCCTACTTTAATCTCCCGCAGGTCACTCAAGTGGCAGAGGAATCGATTAAATCACCCAACAGGCTTTCTGCTGTATGCTCGTCCATGTTTCCTCCTCCTCCTCCTCCTCACGTTCTGACCCTCTTTCCTCTCCCCCCCAGGGCCACTACAGGTTCGAGGGCCCGGCCTTCCCCACCATCCAGGAGCTCATCCTGCACCAGCACCAGTGCGGCCTGCCCGTCACCAACAAGTCCGGCGCCATCCTACGCACGCCCATCTTCAGGGAGCGATGGGAGCTGAACAACGACGACGTGGAGCTCAGGGAGAAGATAGGACGGGTGAGTCATTGCGTCCCCTGATTGAACCTTCTCTCTGATCCTTCCCTTCAACTTCTCACCTTAAAAAACTTCCACGAAATTTTACGGGAACTTAATAAACACACACAAACATCTCCCAATGGAACCCTCTCTCTCTCCCTTCCCTTCTACTTCCATTTTAACTTCTTGATAACTTTCCCAAAACTTCACGGGGGCTTCGTAGTGCAGTGGTTAGCACACTCGGCTCACACCCGAGAGACCCCAGGTTCGATTCCCGGGCGGAGTGGAAAAATTTGGGCGGCTTTTCCGATACCCTACGCCCCTGTCCACCCAACAGTGAATGGGTACCAGGTATTAATCGGGGGTTGTGTCCCGTCTCCTGGGATCTGTTCCCTTCTCCTATAATTCCTTCCCCTTCTGTCTCTCTCCGGCATATGACCACAGATGTTGCGCCGACTGAACGAAACTTTCCAACTTTCTTACCCAAAACTTCACCGAAAGCGATACTGAAACCCAAAACATCAGCCTTCCCTTTCCTCTAACAACCTTCCTTCACTTCGAAACTTCAGAAACAAAACTGAACAATACTTGGACAAAAAACTAAACCAAAACCTGGACAAAAAAACAACAAAAAACAACAAAAATCTCAACAAAACTCAACCTAAACTTCAACAAACTAACCCCCCCCTTCAAACTTCAGGGCAACTTCGGGGACGTGTACAAGGCTCGGTTACGGGACTCGGGGCTCGAAGTGGCGGTCAAGACGTGCCGAGTGACCTTGCCGGACGAGCAGAAGAAGAAGTTCCTGCAGGAGGGTCGTATCTTGAAGCAGTATGACCATCCCAACATCGTGCGATTCATCGGGATTTGCGTCCAGAAGCAACCCATTATGATCGTTATGGAGCTGGTGCCGGGTGAGTGTGGGGGGGGGGGGGGTGAGGGGGGAGGAGGGGTGATGGTGGTGGTGTTGGTGATGCATTGGTTGTGGTGGTGATGACTGTTGGTGGTGTTGATTGTGGTGGTGGTGATTGTGGTGTTAGTGAGTGTGGTTAAGTGGTGGTGGTGATGGTGATGATTGTGGTGGTGGTGATGGTGATGATTGTGGTGGTGGTGGTGGTGGTGATTGTAGTGTTGATGATTGTTGGTGGTGATGAATGTGGTGGTGGTGATTTTTGTAGTGGTGTTAGTGGTGATTGTGGTGTTAGTGAGTGTGGTTAAGTGATGGTGGTGATGATGATTGTGGTGGTGGTGTTAGTGAGTGGTGGTAGTGAGTGTGGTTAAGTGGTGGTGGTGGTGGTGATTGTGGTGGTGGTTGCGTAGTGGTAGTGATTGTGGTGGTGGTTGCGTAGTGGTATTGATTGTGGTGGTGGTTGGGGGATTTGGTAGGTCGGTGAGGATGTGTTTATTGTGGTAGGGATTGTAGTTAGGGAAGTGGTGGTGGTGGTGGTGGTGGTGATTGTGGTGGTAGTGATTGTGGTGGTGGTTGGGTGGTGTGGTAGTGGTGAGGATTGTTTTGACGGTCTGATTGATGACTGTGGAAGTGGTGGTGGTGGTGGTGGTGGTGATTGTGGTGGTGATGGTTCGTGACTGTGGTGGTAGACTGTCATTTTAGTGGTGATTATTTTGACGGTCGGAGGTGATGACTGTGGAGGTGGTCTTGGTGATTGTGGTGGTGGTGATGATGGGTCGTGATTGTGGTGGTAGACTGTCATTTTAGTGGTGATTGTTTTGACGGAGTGATGTGATGACTGTGGTGTGGTGGTGGTGATGTGATGGGATGATTGTGACTGGTGGCAATGTGATGTGAGATTGTGATTGTGTTGTGGATATGGTGAACAGATGATGGTGAGGTGTTGACATGTGGTGATGGAGATTGTGTTCTATCGCTTCATACTTTCCCCTCATACTAAAATATCTCTCTATCTATTTATTTATCTTTTATCTACTTTTTTTCTCTTGTCCTTCTTTTCACTGCTAACGGAAGAGTCTCAAAGTATTCCATAAGGTACGTTCAATAGCATTTTCAAGTATTAAAAAAAAAAAAAACATATCATTCACACATTTAGTAATTATAAACTCACTTTCTCGGATTTCGTAATATAAAACACGACTATTAGATATTTCATTAACTAAAGTACACACACACACACACACACACACACACACACACACACACACACACACACGTCGCAGTACCGTGAACACCAATATTATTAAAAAGAGTTCAAAGGTGCCTGTGTTTGTAATGTGTGTGTGTGTGTGTGTGTGTGTGTGTGTGTGTGTGTGTGTGTGTGTACCTATCCGTAATCTGTGTGTATATAAACCTAATGTGTGTGTATATATGTGTGTGTAACCCTAATGTGTGTGTCTGTGTGTGTACGTGTCTGTGTGTGTGTACGTCTGTGTCTGGCTGGCTATGTGTCCGTGTGTACCTATGTATGTATAAACCTCATATGTGTGTGTATGTGTGTAAACCTATATATGTACCTGTGTGTGTCTAGCTAATATGTGTACCTGTGTGTGTACGTGTCTGTGTGTGTGTGTACGTCTGTGTCTGCCTAGTTATGTGTCCATGTGTACCTATATATAAACCTCCTGTGTGTATATCTGTATGTGTAAACTTATATATGTACCTGTGTGTATCTGGCTAACATGTGTACCTCTATGTGTGCGTATAGGTGGATCGCTCCTCAGCTTCGTACGCAACCACAAGGGGCAGCTGACGGTCAAACAGATGATGGGCATGTGCTTGGACACCGCCTCGGGCATGGCCTACCTCGAGTCCAAGAACTGCATCCATCGAGACCTGGCGGCGCGAAACTGCTTAGTGGGTGAGTAGGGGGGAGGTATTGGGTGTATGTATTGGGGTAATGGTAACTGATGGGGTGGGTGGGGACGTGAGAGTATGTGTAGGGGGTGAGGGTTATGGTGATGGGAAGGAAGGGGGTGTGCGTGTGTGGGTGTTAGGGGAGAGGGGGAAAGTAGGGGGAATATATGTGGGTGGGGGCAAGGATGGAGGGAAGAAGAAGAAGTGGGTGTATGCGTGGGTAGAGGGAACTGGGGTGATGGGGAGAAGGATATGTGGGTGTATGTGGGAAAGGGGTGCAAGGGGAGAGGAGAGAGAGAGAGAGAGAGAGACGAGAGAGAGAAGGGGAGGTGGGAGAGAGAGATGGAGAGGGAGAGAGAGAGAGAGAGAGAGAGAGAGAGAGAGAGAGAGAGAGAGAGAGAGGGGGGGGGGGGGGACGAAGGGAAAGGGGAGGTGGGAGTATGTGATGGGGAGGGGGAAGAGAGGGGAGGGGAGGAAATGAAGGTGAATGTGTGTGTGTGTGGGGGGGAGGGAGAACTGGGGTGATGAGGGAAGGGGGAGGTGAATGTATGTTTGGGGAAGGTTAGAGGTGATGGGGAGGAAGGAAGGGAGGGTGGGGGAGCAAACAGGAAATGGTTTAAAGGAGGAAATGGAGGTTAAAGTTGTGAGGAGGTAGATAAGAACGAGATAAAGAACCGATATATCAACTTTCCCTCCCTCTTTCTATCAGTCAGTCAAATATGCCTATCTCTATGTCTGTCTACAGTTCTATGTCACTCAACGAAAAAAAAGCAACAATCAATCAATCAAGCTCATTAACTCATTCTATCTCTCTCATTCACTTTGTCTATCTATCTAACTATCTGTCTATATCTATCTTCCTGTCAAATAAATCTCCAGGTCCAGACGAAATCTTCCCGCGAGTCTTACGTTCTCTCTCCGCAGGTCACCGTAACAGCGTCAAGATCTCAGACTTCGGCATGTCCCGGGAGGAGGAGGAGTACTACGTGAGCGACGGGATGAAGCAGATACCCATCAAGTGGACGGCCCCCGAGGCACTGAACTTCGGTGAGGAGGAGGAGGAGGGTGTAGGTGAAACTAGGCGAGAGGAAAAGGCAAAAGAAAATGAGAAGACATGGTAGAGGGAAGCAAGAGAGAGAGCAGGAGGAGGAGGAGGAGGAGGAGGGTGTAGGTGAAACTGGGCTAAAGGAAAAGGCAAAGAAAAAAAGAGAGGACATGATAGAGGGAAGCAAGAGAGAGAACAAGAGGAGGAGGAGGAGGGGAAGGAGAAGGAATGAGGTACTAAAAGGAGATATAGAGTCTGAGAAAATGCAATTAAGTGGAGAGAATGAAGAGAAGATAGGAGAGAGGAGGAGTAGAGTTAAGTAAGAGGAAGGTAAGGATGATGATGATGATGATTCGAAGGAGGAGTAGGAGGAGATGCAAAACTGACTTGAAATAATAATGGCATCGTTATCATCAACACTATCCTTATCAATATCACTATCATCGTTATCAATGTTTAGTCACCCTCAAACTTATAAACTGTCGTGCTCAAACCCAAGTCACCGTGAACCAAGAAGCCCGTGTGGTCTGACTATCTATGTAAATCTATGTAAATCAACCTTGCATCCTCCCCTAACAAGCGCCATCTATTGACAGAATTCGGAAACTAGACATACGGCTCCAGTCTACTGTCATAACTCGGAAACTTAACCTACAGCTCCAATTAGGTTACAACGCCATCTATTGAAATAACTAGGAAACTAAACATACAGCTTCAGATTAGTTTAGTCACGGTTACAACGCCATCTATTGACATAACTCGGACACTAAACCTACAGCTTCAGATTAGTTTAGTCACGGTTACAACGCCATCTATTGACATAACTAGAAAACTAAACCTACAGCTTCAGATTAGTTTATTCACGGTTACAACGCCATCTATTGACATAACTCGGACACTAAACTTACAGCTTCAGATTAGTTTATTCAAGGTTACAGCGCCATCTATTGACATAACTCGGACACTAAACCTACAGCTTCAGATTAGTTTAGTCACGGTTACAACGCCATCTATTGACAAAACTCGGACACTAAACCTACAGCTTCAGATTAGTTTATTCACGGTTACAACGCCATCTATTGACAAAACTCGGACACTAAACCTACAGCTCCAGATTAGTTTATTCACGGTTACAACGCCATCTATTGACAAAACTCGGACACTAAACCTACAGCTCCAGATTAGTTTATTCACGGTTACAACGCCATCTATTGAGAGAAATCTGAAACTCATATGCTTCTTCAGATTATTATTTCATTCAGAGGCAGATTTTCTTCCTCAGATTAGATAGTTATTATTTTGGGTCCACGAGCTGCCCCAAACTTTTTTTTTTTTAGGGGGTGAGTACATCCATCCATCACCCCTTCCCTGTTTCCTTCCCCCACTACCTACATCACTCTTCCACACTTCCCTCTACCCCTTCACCTCCCCCTTCCTTCCCCCTCTTCACCTCATCACTTCTCCCCTCTCGCATCATATATCACCCCTTCACGCCTCCACTCCCTCCCACACCTGCATCACTCCACGTCTCTATTGCAGGTAAATACACTTCGCTCTGTGACGTGTGGAGCTACGGGGTGCTATGCTGGGAGATCTTCTCGTCCGGGGAGGTGCCTTACCACGGCTACTCCAACACTAAGGCGCGCGAGATGATTGACACAGGTAAGACGGGACACAGGTAAGACGGAGACACATATAAGACGGGTGTTAGGGACCGCGCGAGAGGCAGTGATCACCTGTCTAATCTTTGAGAGAGAGAGAGAGAGAGAGAGAGAGAGAGAGAGAGAGAGAGAGAGAGAGAGAGAGAGAGAGAGACGGACGAAGAGAGAGACAAAGATTGAGATTAATAAGTGGTTGCTAGCGAGAGTGGAACATAGCTTTTTAATATATATAAGTCCCCGTTGAAACAATATATAACACTCCGACACTATCTAGCTGATCACTTTCCATTCAATAATACCTACGTAAATCCCACACACCATCAGATGATCAGAAAGAGTACGAAAAAAAAAAGCGTAGGAAATGAACACGAAGCAATATTAATACCCAGTTCGTTTTTGTAATATTTCAAGTCAAATTTCCGGGTGACTTTGATGTTTTTCCTTTGATATGATGAGTAATAACAGGAATGGTGTGTGTGTGTGTGTGTGTGTGTGTGTGTGTGTGTGTGTGAGAGAGAGAGAGAGAGAGAGAGAGAGAGAGAGAGAGAGAGAGAGAGAGAGAGAGAGAGAGAGAGAGAGAGAGAGAGAGAGAGAGAGAGAGAGAGAGAGAGAGAGAGAGAGAGAGAGAGAGAGAGAGAGAGAGAGAGAGAGAGAGAGTATGGGTAAGGTTGTCAGGTAGAGATGTATGAAAGACAGGTAAATGAGATAATGAGATAACAGGTGAGAGAGAGAGAGAGAGAGAGAGAGAGAGAGAGAGAGAGAGAGAGAGAGAGAGAGAGAGAGAGAGAGAGAGAGAGAGAGAGAGAGAGAGAGAGATAACCTTGTGATGAGAAATGATAAATATGTGTGGCAGGTGATTTATAAGACTATTTCAAAACTTTCATCACCACGATCACCACCATTACTGATCACCAATTTTCATCACCACCAATTCTTACCCTCGCAGCTCTTCCCATCACCACCACTCCTACACTCACCACCACCAACCACCACTATCACCACCATCCACTCACCACCCATTTCATCCTCACCACCACCACCATTTCATCACCACTCACCAATCTTCACCACCATTTCTTACCCTATCACCTTTCCCAATCACCAATACTACTTTTCATCACCAAATTTCAACTTCACCACTCTTTATCAGCTTTTCCTTACTTTCCCTTCCTTTATAATTTTTTTCCTTATTTTCCTCCTCGATTATTTTTTTTCAATCTCTATATATCATTTTTTTCCTTATTTTCCTCCTCCTCAATTTTTTTTCAATCTCTATATATCATTTTTTTCCTTATTTTCCTCCTCGATTATTTTTTTTCAATCTCTATATATCATTTTTTTTCCTTATTTTCCTCCTCGATTATTTTTTTTCAATCTCTATATATCATTTTTTTTCCTTATTTTCCTCCTCTTATTTTTTTCAATCTCTATATATCAATTTTTTTCCTTATTTTTCGCCTGTTTTTTCAATCTCTATATATCTTTTTTTTTTCCTAATTTTCCTCCTCTATTATTTTTTTCAATCTCTATATCAATTTTTTTCCTTATTTTCCTCCTCTATTACTTATTTTTCAATCTCTTTATCATTTTTTTTCTATTCACTTCATCACTACATCACCATCTTTCATCACATCACAATCTCCCTCACCACCACCACCACCAATCACTACGCAATCCCCCAAAACAACCTTCCTTCACCTCTTTTGATTCTCTTTTTTGGAGGAGCAGCGAGTAGCGGGCTTTTTTTTATATTATTATTTCCTTTTTTTTGCGTGTGTGCCCTTGAGCTGTCTTTGTTGTAAAAAAAAAAAATCCGTCTCATCACCACTACCATCAATCACCACCATCCTTCACCACCCCTCACCACTCTCTCCCCCCTTCCCAGGTTACAGGATGCAGGCTCCCGTCAACACCCCGGACACCATGTACCAACTGATGCTTAAGTGTTGGCAGTATGAACCCGACAACAGACCACACTTCCCCGAGATCTACAATACGGTACACGACATCTACCTGAGTCTATAGCACTTGGAGAACCACTAGCACTTGGAACTTGTGTGGAGGGAGTTAGAACCTGTGGAAAGGCTATCAGAACCTGTGTGGAGACTTAGAACCTGTGAAAAGACTCTGAGAACCCATGAAGACTCTTTGAACGTATGGAAAGACTTGGAAGGTGAGGGAAGGGTCTTAGGTGTGAAAAGGGTCTTAAAACGTGGGAAAAGGGTCTAAAAATGTGTGGAAAGACTTAGAAGCTGTGAAAAGAGTCTTAAAACGTGGGAAAAGGGTCTAAAAATGTGTGGAAAGACTTAGAAGCTGTGAAAAGAGTCTTAAAACGTGGGAAAAGTCTTAGAACGTGTGTGGAAAGACTCTTAGTAAATGTGGAAGCTGTTCAAAGCAAAGTGTTTCAAATAGTCCATGGGAGAGAAGAAAGGGAGAGTCTATAACACATCTGGGATCGTAAGCACCTGTCTGAAGGCAATTAGCACCTGTGAGGAGGCTGTTAGCACCTGAAGGAAACTATGGAACTCGACCAGCACCAAAACAAGCACCAAAAAGACGAAGAGGTAGATGGAAGAATATAAAAGAAATGACTACAATAGCACCTGTGTGGAGACTATTAACACCTGAGAACTGAAGAGGAGGAGGAGAAAGTTAAAGGTGTGTAGGAATGAAAATACAGATAAGATATAAAAGGAGGCCTATATCACTCTTAGGCCACATTTATCACCTGAGTGTAAGAACTGATAGTATACCTGTGTGAAGAAATTTAAGACCTGTGTGCAAAGAAGATAGAGGCGAAGGAATTG
>NC_066550.1:9676894-9791894 GCF_024679095.1 Eriocheir sinensis | reverse complement strand
CCAGGGGACCGACCCGCAGATATCTTCCTTGTGAGCCGGTTGTAGTAGTAGTAGTAGTAGTAGTAGTAGTAGTAGTAGTAGTAGTGATGATGATGATGATAATTCTAATACACTAAGATATGACAATCAACACATCCCAATAAAACAAGGCAGTCCAAATCTACTTCAAACCTATCCCAAGCTTACCCCAGCCTACCCAAGCCTGTCCTGACCTACCCAAACTTACCCTAGCCTATTCAAACCTTCCCTAGCATATTCAAACCTACCCTAGCCTATTCAAACCTTCCCTAGCTTATTAAAACCTTCCCTAACCTATTCAAACCTTCCCTAGCCTATTCAAACTTTCCCTAACCTATCCAAACCTACCCTAGCCTATTCAAACCTTCCCTAGCTTATTCAAACCTTCCCTAGCCAAATCAAACTTTCCCTAACCTATCCAAACCTACCCTAGCCTATCCAAACCTACCCTAGCCTATTCAAACCTTCCCTAGCCTATCCAAACCTACCCTAGCTTATTCAAACCTTCCCTAGCCTATTCAAACCCATCCTAGCCTATTCACAGCTAACCAAAACTTACCCCAGTCTTCCCTATCGTCCCCCTGTCTATTCTAGCCTTCCCCACCCTAATCTATCCCTCCCTATAGGTTCGATCACACTTGGCTTTGAACCTTGCTCGAAACACTGCTCGGTACATGAAGGAAATCTGTCACACGCTAAAATTATCGTATCCACCATTGTATTTACCGTTTTTAGACACTTAACTATAGGAAAAAGACACTAATAATCAAACCTTTCAACGGTAACTATAAATAAATGTAGTTATTGGAGTGGAAAAGACAGTTTTGGGGGTCGGAAATCGGAAAACATTAGAGGCTAAGTACGACAATCTGGTAACGCAGCCGCTGATGAGCTCCGAAGCCACGCCCAGGTATAGCATATGCTCCCATTATATATAGACAGCATGCTCCGAAACCGATTCCGACCCTTCAATGTTTTCCACGAGTCTATCCTTTCACTTCGTACTTATAGTTGGCATCTGCAGGATCCCATAACAAGAGATGAGTGATAAGAGGTCAACCCGCATGAATGTCTGCTGCTTCACTCCATTCACTGCCGTATCTCTGTCGTCGCTTTATCTGAGTTCATATTTTAAAACATTTCGGGGCCCCCACACACATTTGATAAGGCTATGTTAGAGGTTGTGGATATTTCCATGGGTTGTTTTACGAGCCTAGTGATTGCCTGACAAGACTTGTACACCATGGACGTGAAAACCGCTTGTGTCCCTTGGTCCTTGGTCCCTTGTGGCCTTGAAATAGTTGTGAGAGCCGAAAATGTCTGGGAATACGGACTGGGCTTGGTTTTATGTCCGTAGCGCGTAGCCTTGTCCACACCAGTGCTACCAACATGACTCCGGTAGAGGTTATAACTTCCAACATGATCCGGAGGCATAATCCTGAATTGTCTGCGTGATGGGCACCTCCCCGAGCCGCTGAGACGTAGGTGACGCACAGGTCGTGGCTCACAAACTAACCACGTGATTCTCTTCTGATTAATCTCGGTGCATTTCCCGGCAAAGAGTGTGCACTATCAGACACACCTCATATGCTCTGACCCGATTTTATCTTCACACAAACATTCTTCATTATATTCTCACATCTCACTGTATCCCGCGGCAAAGAGTACGTCTCTATCGCAACGTATCCTCACTTAATCGGGCTGAATCTAACTTATCTTAACCTAAAGCGGACCGAGTACTGAACTGAACACTACCACCGCTCAGGAATATGCGATCCTGACACAATGGTAACTCGGAAAAAGTGTGTGACATATTCGAGGCAAATGTCGTTACTCTCAGACTCTTCCTGCTCTCACATCAACTATATCCAAAGGCCAGAAAAGAGATCAATCGGGTCTCATGAGCATTTTTTTGAGGTTCATGGTACAGAAGAAGGGTCAAACTACCACCAGGGTCATAAAAGTAGCCCCGGAAAAGCCCATAACCTCTACGAAAGCCTTATTGAATGTGGGTGTGTAAGCTCTCAAATGTTTGCATATGGACCCTGGAATATGCGATGCGGATACACTGGTACTCGGATTATGCGTGTGACCAGGTTCGAAGCAGTCTGAAACACGTTACGAACTCATGTTTCGAGCAAGTGTGGGCGCACCTGAACTTCCCTCCTCCTCCTCCTCCTCCTCCTCTTCACCCTCCTCCTGATCAACCTCCACTTTCCCCTCGGCTTACCCCAATGCCTAATGCTGCCTCTATTAACCTGTTCATCTTAACCTGTGTAGGGCACCCCAGCGCCCTGCACAGCCCACAGGAGCCTGCCTTGAGCCTGCACAGCCTACCCCCAGCCTACACAAGATGGCGATGATGGAATACCTTCTCAGCCCTCGCGGCATCATCAAACTTAGTCAACTGGTAATTATGGTTTGAGGTTGTTACGCTTTATTGAGTATTAAATAGTAGTAAAGGGATTGTATTTAGAGAGGGAGTAAAGGGGTTATCGATAGTTTTTTTTTTAAATATCGTATCAATATTAAGTAATGTGGCTAGTTTGTCTTTTTAATTTAGTTTTTGGGACACTTGTTAGAAGTGTTGGATTTTCAGGGAAGTCGATATATTACAACTTGTGGTAAAAAACTTCTACAAAAATAATCAACAAAACCAACCAATAATACAGAAATAACAAAATAATTAATGATATAGCCTAATATATCCAAGCAATAACAATAATACGAACAAGAGGAGGAAGAAGGTTAGAATATTATATTGCATCATCAATATCACCACCACCTTCACCATCACCACCATCTCCAGCATCACGTCACATCATCACGCGGTCATGACTCCTTATCTTGAACGTTGTTTTATAGATAAGATAGCGATAAAAAAATTGTTTATCATGTACTGTACCGGTAAAGAAATGCCGGGATTGCAGTAGTAGCTGTAGTAGTAGTAGTAGTAGTAGTAGTAGTAGTAGTAGTAGTAGTAGTAGTAGTATAGTTGAACCAGTAGCGAGATCGTTTTGGTGTTGGCTAGTACCGCAGGTCCTTTCCTACCCGCCGCTCTGCTACACTGTCCCAACCCCTTTTTTTTCCCTATGTTAGCTGTAGCAAACGTATGACAGGACCTCCAGTATTATCGCAGGTCCTTTGCTAAACTGTTCATACACAGAATAATCATTTATGTATAATGAAGGCTTCTTATAAAAATAGCTCAGTTATGCCCAAATATGCACAAATCATATTTAAGGACGTCTTTAATACTATCTTGCTATGGTAATGAATGTAAAAGTATCTGCAAAATGGCGTTGAAAATAGCTAAGTCACAGCATCAACACGCCAGCTGGGACAGGCGAAATTATCCTGTTCGTCCCTTGCCTCACCATTCCTACCTTACTTGAGCGTCATAAATTACTATAATCCCGAGGCAAAAAGTAACGCAGCGCGGGGTAGTGCCAGACGCTTGTGCGGTTAGGGATGAGGTTAATATTATAAGACACTCTCGCTTCTCACATCCGCTATTTTTAAAGGTCAAAGAGGAGGTCAGTCGGGTTCTAATGAGTGTTTCTTCAGGTTCATGGTACAGGAGAAGACTCACAGTACCACCAGGGTCATAAAACTACCCTTGGAAATGCCCACAACTCCTACGAAAGCCTTGGCAAATATGTGTTCTTGGGCTGCGATTTGTCTTGTAATACGACCACGGGGTATTGTCAGATGCCCCCACCCCTCACACCAACTCTTTCCAAAGTCCAACAAGGAGGTTAATCAAGTTCTAATGAGTGTTCTTTTAGGTTCACGGTACAGAAGGCGGCTCAGACTACCACCAGGGTCATAAAAGTACCCCTGGAAATGCCCTGAACTCCCACGAAAGACTAGTAAATTACGAGTTCTAACGAGTGTTCTTTTAGGTTCACGGTACAGAAGGCGGCTCAGACTACCACCAGGGTCATAAAAGTACCCCTGGAAATGCCCTAAACTCCCACGAAAGACTAGTAAATTACGAGTTCTAACGAGTGTTCTTTTAGGTTCACGGTACAGAAGGCGGCTCAGACTATCACCAGGGTCATAAAAGTACCCCTGGAAATGCCCTGAACTCCCACGAAAGACTAGTAAATTACGAGTTCTAACGAGTGTTCTTTTAGGTTCACGGTACAGAAGGCGGCTCAGACTACCACCAGGGTCATAAAAGTACCCCTGGAAATGCCCTGAACTCCCACGAAAGACTAGTAAATTACGTGTTCTTGGGCGCAGAAATGTTTAAAAATATGGCTTTTTTTTTAGCAACGCTGCAAGTATACAGACGAGGTGGTTTGCAGGGAGGTAAACATATGTGCTCGCGAGCCTTAACTTATTGTCGATGGTAAAAGGGAGATAAAGGGTAAGGGTCGTATAACAAGACATTTCCCCGCCCAAGAACACATATTTGCCAAGGCTTTCGTAGGAGTTGTGGGAATTTCCAGGGGTAGTTTTATGACCCTGGTGGTGGTGTGATCCTTCTTCTGTACCATGAACTTACAGAACCTCTAATTAAAACCCGATTGATCCCCTCTTTGACCTTTAGAAATAGCTGATGTGATATGGCAAAGTGTCTTGTAATACCAGCCTTAGAATGTCCTCGTGCAGCCCCGCCTGAACTGACTGCTGCCGAGGGTTAAAATGAGATCGTGTTGCCCAATGCACCCTCCTCCCTCCCATTATTTCCCCACTTCCCGGCCATCCCTCCCTCACACCCTTATCTCCACACAGCTGCCGGCTCCCACACACTTAAAGATTGCGTGTACACTCACCCGGCGCCCCTCCGATGCCCGATGCGGCGGTGATCCTGGATGTTCCGACACACTCATACACTGACACTGGGCGCCGCCATGTTCCCGCGCAGGGCAGGAGGGAGGGAAGGGAAGGACTTTTCAACGGGGAGGGGACGAGAGGCAGCGTTTCCTGTTTGTTATGGCGATTGTGTTTATTTCATTGACTTATCTACTTGTTTATTTATTCAAGTAAGTTAACACGACCTAGTGATTGCATGAGTAAATATGTGATCTAAGAATATTATGCAAACATCACTTCCATAGAGCTAACTTCTTCGGCAAGGGCACGTTCCTTAAGTGATACTATAATAGAGGTAAATCTTTAACAAAATAACTACCATAAAACAACATTAGGCTACCTGCAGCATTTTAAACGTAATGAAGCTATTTACTGAGTGACATTAGTTTTTCTTCATGCTAGAATACAGTTCGCAAATGTAGTCTACTTATTTTTTTTAATATTACGTAGGTCTAGTAATCATATTTGTTACTATATGTAGCCTAGACTAGTTGCACACTGTGGCCAATACCTTTGAGAGTAATGTTGACGCGGCAGCAAGCAAGTAGCCTAACACAACTTTTTTTTTCTCCTGCCATCGTAAGGCCTTCAAGACCTACCTTCCGGGCTGGGTTGATTAAGAATATCGAAGGAGACTAAGGGAATGTTGTAAGTACGAAGGTTTGAACCACACTTCCGGGCTTTTTTAGTCTCATTTTGTTATAATCTTCACCTAACTTTTTTATTGCCGTAGAAGAGATAAGTAGTAACAGTCACAGGATAGAAAACATGGCTGAGTAGTAATAGATAAAGAAAATAATGAAAAAAAGGAATGAAAAGGATGAAGATTTATAAGAAAGCCTGAAAAGGAGGTGAATTTATATAAAGAAAGAATGACAAAGAAGAAAAAGAACACCAAAGTAGAATAAGAATAAGGGGTTTTACGAGAGGTTAAGAAAGGGAACGTAACTTTCCATTCCTGTGCCTTCAATACGTAAAAGTCTGCACTAGGCTTATCCGGAGGCAGGAAGAATAACAGCAGTAAGCAGACAAGCATATCGCCTGCTGGCCTGTATCAGCGTGAATTATCAGCCACACTCCACGACCCTAGTGACACATGGTTGCTGTTTGCTCATAATAGTGCCCGGAGTTCAACCTTATTATAGCGTTTCGATCATTCTTGTTCTCGCCAGCGCATTCACTCCAGGATATCGTAAAATTTTATACCACTTAAAATGGACCGTAACTAGTGTCTGATAAGTACTTATTGTCATATGGTATAAGTAATGGAGTATTATTAGTTTTATGAGTTTAATAATGCAAGATCACTAACTTTTAAAATTCGATTTAGCAAGGAACGCAGAAGGATCCAATTTCTCGAGGACGCGTCATTTTCTTTTGATAAGTATTTATTGTCATATGGTATAAATAATGGAATATTATTAGTTTTATAAGCTTAATAATGCAAGATCACTAACTTTTATAATTCGATTTAGCAAGTAGAAGGATCCAATTTCTCAAGGATGCGTCATTTTCTTTTGATAAGTATTTATTGTCATATGGTATAAGTAATGGAATATTATTAGTTTTATAAGCTTAATAATGCAAGATCACTAACTTTTTATCATTCGATTTAGCAAGGAACGCAGAAGGATCCAATTTCTCGAGGATGCGTTATTTTCTTTTGATAAGTATTTATTGTCATATGGTATAAGTAATGGAATATTACTAGTTTTATAAGCTTAATAATGCAAGATCACGTATTTTTATAATTCGATTTAGCAAGGAACGCAGAAGGATCCAATTTCTCAAGGATGCGTCATTTTCCTTTAGTATAGGATGTCAAACTGGATGTTGTATAGGATGGATGGCATAACAGGATCCCCATCACCTGACACGGCATCCATCACCCACCTATCACCCACGTTACATCCACCTCTCCATTTCTCCTTCTCCTTCTCCCCTTTCTCACCCTCCACCACCGTTGCCAGATTATCGTACTCCGAGCATAGTATTTACCGGTTTCTGACGCCTAACTAATGCCAAGAAACATCAGGATATAACTCTTTTAACGATAACTATAAATGAGTTTCGTTATTGGAGCCCAGAAGACGGTTTTGGGGTAGGAAGTCGGGAAATATAAGCGGCTGAGTACGACAATCCCTCACGCACCTCCTCCCTCTCTCTCCTCTTAACCTACCCATCACCCATCCCTTACCCTTGCCCACCTCCTCTCCTCTCCCTGCCCCTCTCACCCCTCGTCTCCTCCCCCCAGCTCCTCATCATCATCACCCTGGGCACGTGGTTTGGCCTGGGCGATGACTGGCGGGACTTCATCACCGGCACCATCTTCACCGCCCTCTTCTCCGCGCTGGCCATCTTCACGCAGAACATGATTGCCGACCACGCCCGAGTTGTGGTGAGAGAGAGAGAGAGAGTGTATCAGTAAACTTAATGTGAAATAATAACTAAAATGTTTTCTTACTACTACTACTATTACTACTTCTATACAATCCTACAATGTTCTTTCCAATGCCATTCCTTCTCTCCCCTTAATTCCTTTCTCCTCTCTCTTTCCTCTCTCCCTTATGTCCTTAACTTTCCTCCAATCCTTTCTTTCCCCTCTCCCTTCCTTCCTCTCTCTAATCCTCTTCTTACTTTCCCCTCTCCTCTTCCCTTCTTTCCCCTTCCATCCCTTCTTCCCTCTCCCTCTCTTCCCCTGACTCCTTCCATCCCTTTTTCCCTCACTCTCATCTCTCCCCTTTCCTCCCATTCTCCCTCACTAATTCCTTCCCCTTCCATCCCTTCTTCCCTCTCACTCTCATCTCCTTTCCTCCCTTCCCCTCACTCCTTCCTTTCCCTTCCATCCCCCACCACCTAACCTAACCTAACCTAACCCACACCTCTTCCCCTTCTCCCCCCTTCCAGGAAATCCTTATGGGCGGTGTGCTGTGCCTGTTCCTGTCCATCAGCGGCATTATCGTGTTGGTCAAGGTGTCGGGCGATCCAGTGGCGGCAACTTGCGGCTCCTTCTGCTTCTTCACCGCTGTGGCCTACGGGGTGGACGTCTTCTTCGCCTTTAAGCTTGAGGGCGCAGAGTAAAGGAAGGCATGGCTGAGGAGGAGGTACAGGAGAAGGAGAGGCATGGTATTGATGGGGGTTAAGAAAGAGGAGGAGAGAGGGAGAGTAAGGTAAGGGATGGTTGAAAAAGGGGTTTGAGAGGAGGTGCAGGAGAGGGAGAGGCATGGTATTGATGGGGGTTAAGGAGGAGGAGGAAAGAGAGGAAAGTTAGGGAAAGGGATGGTTGAAAAGGGGTTGAGGAAAAGGTGCAGGAGAGTAAAGGAAGAGATGGTATGGATGGGGGTTGAGGAGGAGGAGGAAAGTAAGGGAAAGAGATGGTTGAAAAGGGCTTGAAGAAGAGGTGCAGGAGAGGGAGAGTGATGGTATTGATGAGGGTTAAGGAGGAGGAGGAAAGAGAGGAAAGTAAGGGAAAGAGATGGTTGAAAAGGGCTTGAAGAAGAGGTGCAGGAGAGGGAGAGAGATGGTATTGATGGGGGTTGAGGAGGAGGAGGAAAGTAAGGGAAAGAGATGGTTGAAAAGGGCTTGAAGAAGAGGTGCAGGAGAGGGAGAGAGATGGTATTGATGGTGGTTGCGGAGGAGGAAAGAGAGGAAAGTTAGGGAAGGGATGGTTGAAAAGGGGTTTGAGGAAGAGGTGTGAAGGAAGGAGAGAGGGGAAGAAGGTGGTGAAATGAAGAGAGGAGGAGAAGAGAAGAGAAAGGTAGCGAGAGAGAGGAGTTGTAGGGATAAAAAGGAGGGATAGATAAAGAGTAAAGTGGAATAAAGTAGAAGGATAGAAAGAAAGAGAGAAAGAGGATGAAAGAAGACTAAACAGAGGAATCGTTAAAATGAAAACAATTGTAATACGGATAAATGTAGATAATGAAGGGGAAGAAAAGGGAGCTGCTGTAAAACGATGAAGACTATTAAGAAAGATTGAAAAGGAGAAATAGATAAAGATGTGTATTTATATAAGGAAAGAATGACAAAGAAGAAAAGGAACACCAAAGTAGAATAAGAATAAGGGGTATGAAGAGAGGTGAAGAAAGGGAAGGAGGAAATGAGAAATAAAAATAAGGAAACAGGGAAAAAGGAAAAAAAGGATAGCAATTACATGGATAGAAAAGAAGAAAGAGATGGAAATTTATTTATAGAAAGAAAACGAGATAAAGAGGAAGATAAAGATACCAAAAGGGAATAAGGAGAAATGACAGAAAGAGGATGTTAAGATAGTAAGCAAGAGAGAAACAGAGGGAATAAAGAAAAAGAGAAAGGGAAGGAAAGGAATAAAAGTGGAATAAAGAATAATATAATAATAAAATGTATAAATAGTTACGACCCATGAAATAAGGTATGTGTGTTTGTTCTAATATTTGTTTGTGCGTAATAAAGAATGATGAGTTAGATTTTTGTAATAAGATAATGATAATGTTCTCCTAAATTGTGTTCTTGTAATGCGTAAGGAAAATAATAAATGTAATTCTTATGTAGATGTTTGTTTTGTTATATGAGAGAGAGAGAGAGAATGGTATGTCCGATTCATTGTGTCTTATCACACACACACACTTATCAAGTTAACATACACTCTCTCTCTCTCTCTCTCTCTCTCTTCTAAGTTCACCGTGCACTTGCAAAACACACACACACACACACACACACACACACACACACACACAGTACATCTTCCACCGCCACGGACAACGGACCACGTACACACAAGCCTATTTGGAGACGTACACGAAGTTAAAAATACGTACACACATATTTACGCACACAATACACCTGAAAACATATGTGAAAAAAAAAATCAGTGGAAAAATAAAAGTAAAAAAAAATAAAGGACGAAAAGAATAACGAAAAAAAATGGAAAGGCTGAGAAAGTATTAAGACTACTACTACTACTACTACTACTACTACTACTACTACTATTATTACCACTATTACTACTACTACTACTACAGCGGTAAGTAATACAAAGTTAAATGATCTGTATTTTTTTGTCAATGGAAATAAATTCATAAATATTTCAAGAACGTAAAGAAAGGGTAGGGTAACAATTCAATGTTACCTAGACGCATGACTTTTGTTTTGTATATTTTAGTATTTAGAGACCACAGGGGTTGCCAACTGGTGGGTCGCGGAGGATTGGCTGGGGGTGCGGGGGGGGGGGAGGGAGGGGGCGAACCTTGCTAAAAAGAAACGGCTTGGGGTAATACTTTTTATAGATTATCATTTTGAGATTGTTTTCCGTGTTTTTACTCTGCTTCTGCTGGTGTGTTGAGAGGGAACAAGGTAGGTTTGGGGCAAGTCAGAGCTGGGAGTGGGTGAAAATCAGTGTATTTAAATGAGTCAAACAAACTTCTGATATCAGGGAGTCGCGTGAGTTTAAAATTTTTTGGAAGAGTCGCGTGAGTTTAATTTTTTTTGGAAGAGTCGCTGGTGCAAAAACGTTAGGAACCACTGATTTGTACATTCTCTCTCTCTCTCTCTCTCTCTCTCTCTCTCTCTCTCTCTCTCTCTCTCTCTCTCTCTCATGACCAGTGAAATGAGGTTGAGTAATAGGAGGAGGAGGAGGAGGAGGAGGACAATCAGTGCATATGACCGAAAGAATAGTCAGTGACCTAGTCTTCTTTATCTCCTCCTCCTCTTCCTCTTCCTCCCCCTCCTCCTCTTCCTCCTGTTGTCTGCACTTCCATGATTCTTCCTCTTCCTCTCCCCTACTACTACTACTACTATTACTACTACTACTACTACTTGTCTACTACTACTACTACTACTACTACTACTACTACTACCACTACTACTACTAACCTTATTTCAGATGGGCGGACGTGTGGTGATGGTGGTGGTGGTGGTGATGGTTGCGGCGGCGGCGGTGGTGGAGGCCGGCCTGGTGACCCCCGCTCCCCACAAAATAGAAGAGGGGAGGGGGGCGGGGGTGATGAGGGGGATGGGGGGAGAGGTGGGGGAAGAAGGGGGGTGTCTACGGCATCTACTGTGGTGGTGGGTAAGTGTTAGGGGAGGGGGAGGAGGGAGGGGAGAGGGGTAAGTGTGTGTGTGTGTGTGTGACCTAACCAACTCACTAAAAAAAACACTCAAACCACAAGAAATGAAATACAAAATAATGCAAATAACACAACATTCTAATGCAATATCCTACATCTACAGGGAGGAGGAGGAGGAGGAGGAGGAGGAGAGGAAGAGAAGGAGGAAGAAGAGGGTGCGAACGTAAATGCAGTGGAAGAAGAAGAGGAGGAGGAAGAAGAGGAGGAGCCCAGTTCACCACAATCACTCCACAACCACATCACCACAACGGAAAAGCCGAGCCGGTGGAGTTCGTGGTGGGGAAAGGCGAAAAACTTAGCGAAGAAGGTGAAAAGCGGCGTCAAGGAGGGATTGAATGCCACGGGGAGACAGGTCGTAAGGGCGGGGAAGGCGATCGGATCCAGTATCAAAGCCGGCTACAAGAAGATCAAGTTGAAGGTCTTCGGGTCTGGGGAGAAGTTTAATATCGTGACGAACCGCTTGAAGGAGAAGATTGAAGCTGGAGACGAGAAGGCTATTGCACTGATGAAGAAGTTAGGGATTCACATTACCTTTATGGGGACTCAGATAACGGGATCGAATGTGGAAAATGGATCGAAACCCGTCAGTGAGGTTTTAATGGAGGAAGGATTAGCTAAGAACAGGTCTTTGGAGGGAGAGGCGAAAGTGGAGGAATGGACTAACACCTCCTCCACCTCCACCTCCACTCCTGTCACCTCCATCACTCATCACCATCATCACCATTTTTCCTCCACCTCCTCCACTTCTTCTCCTACTCCTCCTCTCTCGCATTTTCCTTCCTCTTCCTCTCTTCCTCCTATGGATTTGGATAGTGAAGAGGAGTATGGTGAGGAAGATGGTGAGAGTGAGGAGGAGGAGGCTTTGGTAGTGTCATCACCATCAACACCATCATCCACCACCAACACCACTACTATTTGGGAAGAGGAGGAGGAGGAGGAGGAGGTCGATAGTGAGGAATACTATGAAGAAACTACAATGCCTTCCACTTCTACTATTACTACTACTACTACTACTACTACAGAACCTTCTACAACTGATACCACTATGACTACTACTACTACTACTACACCTGCTACCACTACTACTACTACCACTACAACAATTCCTACCACTACTGTAACTTCAACCACACCCTCTACCACAACCATGCCCACTACCATTACTACCACCACCACTAATCCACCAACCACTACTCCACCACCAACCACTACTCCACCACCAACCACTACAACCACTACCACTCCACCACCAACCACTACTCCACCACCAACCACTACCACAACCACTACAACCACTCCACCACCAACCACCACCACCACCACCACCACTACCAGAGAGCCAGAAAGGACCATTGAGGAACCTTACGAGCCGCCTCCCTTCCCTGACGTCTTTGCCGATAGGGATGTAAGGGACAGACTGAAGGATTTTTATGACAATGGTGATTTTAGCCACGCGGAGCTGGCCGAGATATTCAACTTCGACCCGGATAACTATGAGTATGCTTACGATTATGAGTACGGGGACTATAGCCATTCGTGAGTAAGGCGTTAGTGTGTGTGGGAGTGTGCGAGTATGTGTGTGTTTTAAGCAAGGGTGGAAAATATACAACATACAAAACAACATAATACAACATACAGCAACTAGGATAACTATGAGTACGCCTACGATTATGAGTATTGTGAGTACAGGGACTAGCCTATAGCCATTCGTGAGTAGGGTGTTTGTGTGTGTGTGTGAGTGTGTGTGTGTGTTTTGACCCCTTGACTGTGGATTTCCTATAAGAAGACATCACCAAGCTACAGGAGTGGAGCAAAAAGTGGCTGCTAAAATTCAATGAAGAAAAATGTTATGTCCTACACCTTGGGAGGGGAAATCCAGCATACCAATACCACATGGGAAACACTCCACTATCCACCACAGAGGCAGAGAAAGACCTGGGAGCATATGTTACCAGGCTACCAGTGAAGGGATATCCAGCACACCAATACCACATGGGAAACACTCCATTATCCACCACAGAGGCAGAGAAAGACCTGGGAGTGTATGTTACCAGGCTACCAGTGAAGGGATATCCAGCACACCAATACCACATGGGAAAAACTCCACTATCCACCACAGAGGCAGAGAAAGACCTGGGAGTGTATGTTACCAGGCTACCAGTGAAGGGATATCCAGCACACCAATACCACATGGGAAACACTCCACTATCCACCACAGAGGCAGAGAAAGACCTGGGAGTGTATGTTACCAGGCTACCAGTGAAGGGATATCCAGCACACCAATACCACATGGGAAACACTCCACTATCCACCACAGAGGCAGAGAAAGACCTGGGAGCATATGTTACCAGGCCACAAGTGAAGGCGAAATCCGTGCCAATCGCAGCAGACAGGTTAAGCAAGGTAGTCAGCTCGAGGGTGGAAAATATACAACATACAAAACAACATAATACAACAAACAGCAACTAGGATAACTATGAGTATGCTTACGATTATGAGTATGGGGACTAAAGCCATTTGTGAGTAGGGCATTTTTGTTTGTTCTTTACAGTAGAGGAAACAGGTCAAGGGCAAAAAAAAAGGAAACTAATGAAAAAAAAGGCCTGTCAAGAGGAGTGGCCAAAAGAAAGGTCAATTTCAGGAGAGGAGAGGTTTGTGTGTGTGTGAGTGCGTTTGTGTGTGTGTGTTTGAAGCAAGGTAGCCAGCTCAAGGGTGGAAAATAATACAGCATACAAGCCAACATAATACAACATACAGCAACTAAAATACAACATAGATAGCTCCCTAGATGCAGTTCTGATATAAGAGAAAAGAGAGGTCAAAAAAGGTCAATTTCGGAAGGTGTTATGATACTCTCCTCTCGAAATTGTGTGTGTGTGTGTGTATGTGTGTGTGTGTACCTATGAACATTGCACAAGTAACAAATGGATATACACTCATTCATCTCCTCCTACACTGAGTAACTATATTTTTTTTTGGGTTTCATTATTATTATCATTAACAAAAGGTATTATTAGCTTTTTTATTGTTACTAGCATGATTTATAGTTGTTGCAAAAAAAAAAACTATATGTATAATTTCAATGAGTATATATTTTGAAACAGCTGAGTACTATGTGAGATTAGTGTGAATATGAGTAAGTTGTAAAAAAATGACGATAAAAAGTCTCTATCTCTCTCTCTCTGGCTCTCTATCTTAATCTTATCTTTCTCTCCCTCAGGCTGGCTTGTAAAAGGTGTTTGATCCTCCTAAGAACTTACATAGTGGTTTTAGTCCCCTCTTTTTAATAATTCTCTTGTTGTGTGTGTGTGTGTGTGTGTGTGTGTGTGTGTGTGTGTGTGTGTGAATAAATGGAGAGAGTTGAGGTTTTTATCACTAATTTTGTTGCTGCTATTATTATTATTATTATTATTATTATTATTATTATTATCACTGCAAGAAATGGGTTATCTAGTGATGGTTATGTAATTCTTGATCTATATAACTACTACTCATTATAAATATTAAAATCTGAATTATCACAGTTAACTAATATTCTTCCGCCTATATCAGTCATCTTGTCTAATAACTTCCTTGTGTGTGAATGGACGCTGAACGATATTACTAGTTATCGCTCGTACATAAATAGCATCATATATTGTCACCCTCTTAAAATAATTGTCTAAGTCATTTTTCAGTGATTTCCAGGTTTTTGTCTACATCACTTTTTCATCATGTGACACCCATTTTTGTATAGTTGCCCTCGTCATTCAGGGTTTGAGTGTTCTAGAATTGGCCTTTTCATTTCTGCCTAAATCTTAACCCGGTAGCAGCGACGGGCCAAATTTGTGGCTTTATCGTGTATCAGCGACGGGCCAAATTTGTGCCATGATTTAAACCCCCAAAAATAGATGATACATAAACTGATCACAAATGCTTTGATATATATTATGAAATGGTTTGTGTGAGTGATGATTTTTTCTCATTTTTCTCGCTTGGAGGGACCATTAAGAAACATGATCCCCACTGCTACCGGGTTAAGCCAAATGAGATGATGACAGTTCTTTTCCAATTTCCTGTAAAGTAGATAATAATTACTTGCTTGTTTACGAAGGTGACGATATATTACGCCTTAGAGGGTTTAAGAAATTTGCTATACTAAGAGCCGATTTCACAGTCCAACACAGTGTCTTCGTAACAGCCCGAACCAAACTACAGAATCCCATACAATCAAAAATGGTGAGGTCTTCGATGCCACACTAAATACACAAGACTTTTCCGGTATAGTTTTATCAAATTTGTGAACTTAAATACAAACACTAGACACTATACAAGGAAATTTTGAAGGCTCTGGTATTGGTTTGGGAGCTTACTAACCCATCACGGGGAACTGTGAAACTGACCCTAAGACATGCATTGAATCACAAATTACTGTATATCGACTAGTGAGTTTATGTATGCAATGGTTGATGATGAACAAATGTAAGGATCATGCATTTATTATATTGAAGTCCTGCTGTCTGTCTGTCTGTCTGTATCTTTACGTCGCTCTGTCTGTGTGTGTGTCTGAATGTTTGTCTGTCTTTATGTTTGTTTAAGTCTATGTCTGTTTTTGTTTGTGTGTTTGTTTGTCTGTATCTTTATGTCGCTCTGTCTGTGTGAGTCTGAATGTTTGTCTGTCTCTATGTTTGTTTAAGTCTATGTCTGTTTTTGTTTCTGTGTTTGTTTCCATCTGTCTGTTTGTTTGTCTGTATCTTTATGTCGCTGTCTGTGTGTGTGTCTGAATGTTTGTTTAAGTCTATGTGTCTGTCTTTGTTTCTGTGTCTGTTTGTTTGTCTGTATTTTGATATGTATGTCTGTTGTCTCTGTCTACATATCTCTGTGTCTGTCTGTCTTTCTGTCTGTCTGTCTGTGTGTCTTTTTTTTTTTCAACAAAGGAGACAGCTCAAGGGCACAAAAAAAGGAAACAATAATAAAAAAAGCCCGCTACTCGCTGCTCCTAAAAAGAATCCAAAAAGGAGGCCGAAAGAGGGGTTTATTTTGTCTATCTCTGTCTGTCTCTGTGCCTATAAGTATCTGTCTGTCTGTCTCTCTGTCTGTTATGTCTGTTAGTATAGTGGAAAAAGGCATACTAAGGTCAAACACTATACAAAAGGTTCACTGTACTAACATGTATTTATTTCTTATCAAAAATAGACGTAACAGAACTTCACTCGCTCACTCAAACTTCCTCACACTTCTTGGCCTTTCCTTTAACTTTCAAGACACAAACACACTCAGACTAAGAAACTATGAGAAAATAAAAGAACTAACACTTAAGCATAGGACTCCTGCATTCCCTTATCCTCTGCCAGCTTAGGCCTATATTTTTAAACATATCAGGCTCCCATCGCAACTATGGGTCATATTATAAAACATTCTGTCCCTCAAATACACACAAGGGTTTCATAGGAGTTGTGGGCATTTCCGGTGGTAGTTTTATGACCCTTTTTATAAACCTAAAATTTCACTCATTAAAACCCGACTGATCTCTTTGGCCTTTGGGGATGGTTGATGTGAGGGCCGAAAGTGATTAACCCGGTAGAAGCGAGGGGCCAAACTTGTGGCTTTACCGTGTACCAGTGACAGGCCAAATTTGTGGCTTTACCGATGTGAGCCAATTTGTGGCTTTACCGTGTACCAGTGACGGGCCAAATTTGTGGCTTTATCATGTACCAGCGACGGGCCAAATTTGTGGCTTTACCATGTAGCAGCAATGGTCCAAATTTTCGCCATGATATAAACCCCAAAAAATAGATGATGCATAAACTGATCACATATGCATTGATATATATTGTGAAACAGTTTGCGTGAGTGATGATTTTTCTCATTTTTCTCGCTTAGAGGGGGCCTTTGAGAAACATGATCCCCGCAGCTACTGGGTTAAAAATATCGACTGATTTCCCAAGGCCACAGATTAACCAGGTTTCCATTGGTGTTTTCCCGTTCATGGTGCAGAGGACGTGTAAAACTATCACTGGGATCAAGAAACAGTCCACGGAAAGCCCTGCAACTTCGACATGAGGCTTGACGACCTGGCGAACTGAGGTGTTGATATGTTTAAGAATACGGACTTTAGTTGTGTTGGGTTGAGGGTGTGCAATGATTAGGACTAAGAGATGGGTGACAGGATATGACACTGACTTAATAGAATGATAATGAGAAATGAGAAACAAAACGGTGATTGACTTGGAAAATATTAGAGTAGCACACACTCACACACACACACACTCACAAAAAAAAATGCCTTATGTATAATGCTAGAACCTAATACAATAATAAATAATACAGTAAAACTCCAGTAATCAAAATTTCACTGGTAAAGAAAAAGATGGCACATTAACCCCTTCAACACGAGGATGCGTATACTGTGCCTTGCGTGCCCCGTACCATATCCGAGGACGTGCATACTGCGTCCTGGCTCGCTTTAGCCAATATACGAGTTATTTTATCTCTATATTTATGCTTACATCTCAAAATTATCAATTAATTTATGTTTCTTTATGTGCACCATTTAATCCTGCATGTTTTCATATATAATACATGATGATTATGTTGAGTTTATGGCTGAAAACTTGTTATATTCAATAGTGACATTTGAAATTTGGCGCGCACAGCGATCCCGGATACGATGCGGGGCGCTGTTTTGGCCCGGCCGTAGTGAAAGGGTCAAAACTAAAACCACTGAATAGAATAAAGAAATGACGGAAAATGATGAATGAAAATGAAAATAAGTTAAAAATTTAAAATCTACTCACACGTCTATCACAGGTACACACACACTGTTACCAGACCCTTACTGCAAAACAGGCAATTCCGGTCCTTGACAAATTGCAAAAGCTAAAAAAAGACTAAATAAAATAAAGAAATAAGAGGAAGGAAAAAATGAAGAAAAATAAAGAGAATAAGGCAACAAAAAGAAATGAATAATGAAAAGTGAAAATAATACGTAAAAAAGATTAAAAATCTAATCACGCACAAAAACCTCTTCACTGTAGTCATGGCACCCAAGTCTGGGGTGAGCATTATCGTGCTCTGGCAACCTGCTGGCACACGGCACGTCTGATTTCAAGATAATACGTGACAGCCTGCCAGTGGTGGGCACCGCTAACCGCTAACAGCTAACTTTTTATATGGATTTAGCTTTGGTTTAGTATTTTGGCTCTAAAATCCTTAAATACAGACCTAGTCTCCTGAAATTAAATATGTAATTAAATTCCGAGTTCAAAGAGTTGGAAATGAAAGATGCATTACCCTAAAATACCAAAAAGTTTCCCTAATAATTGTCCAGTTACTCAACTTTGAGGCGTAATTTACCCAAAAGTGGAAGCCCTGGAATTATTGCGCCATGTGGCTCAACTGGTGCTGCGTCCGCCCACAACGGTCAAGAACAAACCTGTATGATTTTTTAGTGGACTTAAAGTTAGCGGAGGAGGAACTACACTTAGAGGAAGCTAATTGGTCCGCTAACCGTTTCAAAAGTTAGCAAAACCGCTAATTAGCTAACGAAAAGTTAGCTTCGCTATTTAGCGGTTAGCGGAACCGTGCCCACCACTGCTGCCTGCACACAGGAAATGGCTGCCAGTATCAACAACATGCATGAGACAATGATGAGTGCTGTCAATTTGGGTTGCTTCTGAGTTTGAAATTAATGTCACAGGCTGCTGTTTTGCTCATTTATAACACCACTCATTATAAATATTAAACACCCCTGGCACTGCAGGCAAAGTATAACAAAGCTCCTGCTTGTGTCATAATTAATTATCTGAAATTCATGATTCAGGATATTCGTTACTGCAGTCTGCAAAGAACTGATACTGACAACTATTTCCCAAGTGTAGGTTGTCATTCATTATCCACGAACACAAGCACTCCGAGTGACAGCAGGTCATTAGAGCGCAATAATGCACACCTCAGTCACAGGCGACACGGCTATAGCAAGACCAACACCCCCCACCCCCATCACCCATCACACCCCCATTCCTCATCCCCCATCACCTCTTCCTGGACATCTCCCAGCAGCGTTGGGAGCAGAGGGCGGCCATGGCGGGGACGGTGGAGCGGAACACCTGCTTCACCACGATGGAGGTGGACAGGCGCTCCAGGTCCAGGGGCACCACGGCCAGAAGGTGGGACTCAAAGCACGGCCGGCCACACAGGCAGTGGGTGTAGCCCTCGAGGTACTGGACGAGTGTGGCGGGGATGTCTGCTGGGCTGGGTCTGAGGCTGGGGGGAGAAGGGGAAAGGAGGGAGTTACTATGGGGCTGTGTTAGGTGACAAAACATTAGCCCGGTAGCAGCGACGGGCCAAATTTGTGGCTTTACCATGTAGCAGCGACGGGCTAAATTTGTGGCTTTACCGTGTAGCAGTGACGGGCCAAATTTGTGGCTTTACCGTGAACCAGCGACGGGCCAAATTTGTGGCTTTACCGTGTAGCAGCGACGGGCTAAATTTGTGGCTTTACCGTGTACCAGCAATGGGCTAAATTTGTGGCTTTACCGTGTACCAGCAATGGGCTAAATTTGTGGCTTTACCGTGTACCAGCGACGGGCTAAATTTGTGGCTTTACCGTGTACCAGCAATGGGCTAAATTTGTGGCTTTACCGTGTAGCAGCGACGGGCTAAATTTGTGGCTTTACCGTGTAGCAGCGATGGGCCAAATTTTTGCCATGATATAAACCCCCAAAAATAGATGATGCAGAAACTGATCACAAATGCTTTGATATATATTATGAAACGATTTGTGTGAGTGATAATTTTTTCTCAAATTTCTCGCTTAGAGGGGCCTTTAAGAAACATGATCCCTGCAGCTACCAAGTTAAGGGTTGTTTGGATTAGTTTAGGTTAGGTTAAGTTAGGTTAGCTTTTTGTTTAGGTGGGATAAAAGAGATAGTTTATTTAGTTTATTTAAAAACCACAATATTCATAATGTAGTTAGAAGGTAAAAGAAGAGTTTGAGGCATATGATAAGGCTGTACATGGCCTTAGTGCTAATCTCTGTTAAATTGTTAAGGAAAAAGATAGCTTAATCTCCTCTCCTTCTAAAACATCACACACAGCATCCCAGAACACAGTAAAATCTCCTCTCCTTTGTCAATACGCAACACAGCTGAATCTCCTCGCCTCTTTTAAGACATCACACACAGCATCCCAGAACACAGTAAAATCTCCTCTCCTTTGTCAATACACAACACAGCTGAATCTCCTCGCCTCTTTTAAGACATCACACACAGCATCCCAGAACACAGTAAAATCTCCTCTCCTTTGTCAGCTGAATCTCCTCGCATCTTTTAAGACATCACACACAGCATCCCAGAACACAGTAAAATCTCCTCTCCTTTGTCAATACACAACACAGCTGAATCTCCTCTCCTCTTTTAAGACATCACACACAGCATCCCAGAACACATCTACACCTCCTCTCCTCTTTAAAAACACAGCACACCATCCCAGAACACAGTTAAATCTCCTCTCCTCTTTTAAAACATCACACACAGCATCCCAGAACACAACTGCACCTCCTCTCCCCTTTAAAAACACAGCACAGCATCCCAGAACACAGCTGAATCTCCTCTCCTCTTTTAAAACATCACTCACAGCATCCCAGAACACATCTACACCTCCTCTCCTCTTTAAAAACACAGCACACCATCCCAGAACACAGTTAAATCTCCTCTCCTCTTTTAAAACATCACACACAGCATCCCAGAACACATCTACACCTCCTCTCCTCTTTTAAAACATCACACACAGCATCTCAGAACACAGTTAAATCTCCTCTCCTCTTTTAAAACATCACACACAGCATTCCAGAACACATCTACACCTCCTCTCCTCTTTAAAAACACAGCACAGCATCCCAGAGAACAGTTAAATCTCCTCTCCTCTTTCAACTCACATTCAATCCCAGACTCTATCCATTTCTTCCCCCAACTTCCCTTCCTATACACCCTAACACACACCCTACTCACCTCTTCTTCACGCACACCCTCGCCACTATCTCCCTGAGGCTGGGCGGCCCCCTGATGGTGGTGTGTGCCAGGCGGTCCTCCACGATGCCCAGGGGTGTGGTGAAGGGGTTTTCGCACACCTCCAGCATGTTGAGACGCAGCCGCCGCACGGATGCCGGCAAATCTATGAGCTTGTTGTTGCTCACGGAGAGACACCTGGGGATGCGGAGGGGGAGTGGTGAGGGTGAAGGAGAAAGGTGGAGGAAGGGAAGAGAAATGGAGAGATAGGAGTGTGTGGGAAAGGAAAAGGAAGGAGTAAAAAATGGAGAGATTAGAAATGAGAGAAACAGAAAGGAAAACAGAAGTGGATATTAGCAAGAGGTGGAGGAGAGTCAGATATATATTTAGTTAAGAAATGAGAGAGAGGGAAAGGATGACAGGAGTGGAAGTGAGAGAGAGGGGGAGTAAGATATGGATAGTTTAGGAGTACTAGCTATGAGAGAGAAGGAAAGGAGTGCATGACATGAAGGTGGAGGAGAGTGAGAGTACTATGTAGGCAAATAGGAATGTAAAAAAATTGGAAAAGGAGACAGGAGTGGAAAAACATACACATGCTTTAACACACAAAATAACACACACACACACACACACACAAAAAAAAAAAAAAAAAAAAAAAAAAAAAAAAAAAAATCAACACACCTATACACACACACACACACATCCGTTACCTGAGGTTGGTGAGCTTGCCAAGGGAGAGCGGGAGCTTGATGAGTCTGTTCCCGTCGAGGCGCAGCGTGAGGAGGTTGTGGAGGCTGGTGATGGTGTGGGGCAGGTACGTCAGCTGTGGGCGAGGGGAATTACAATGAGAAAGGTGACAGGAGGTGTGGGCATGAGAAATAAAGACATTTCTGGAATTTAATTTGATGACTGACTTAACCCGGTAGCAGTTACGGCCCAAATTTGTGCCATGATATTTATCCCCCAAAATAGATGATACATAAACTGATCACAAATGAAATGGTTTGTGTGAGTGATGATTTTTTCTCATTTTTCTCGCTTGGAGGAACCATTAAGAAACATGATCCCCGCTGCTACCAGGTTAAGGCATCTTTCTCTGTCCTCTTTCATATGGAGTTGTTGGTATAACTTTATCACTTGGTTTTCTCCTTCGTCTGTCTCATTTGTAGGCAAAATTATTATTAAATATCTAAGGTAACAGTAAGGTAATAAACGTACCTAAGGGCTGTATTACAAGTTGAATCCGAGAAGTTTCGGGTCCCTACATAGTTTGGGATGAATAACTCTTTTGGGACTAGAAACTTCTCGGATTCGACTTGTAA
The DNA here is from genome assembly GCF_024679095.1 of Eriocheir sinensis. NCBI lineage: Eukaryota > Metazoa > Arthropoda > Malacostraca > Decapoda > Varunidae > Eriocheir > Eriocheir sinensis. Next base: position 9,769,643 of record NC_066550.1, on the reverse strand, counting down.
TACGACCCTATTACCTAAGTTGTGGTGCCGTGGTTAGCATGCCTAGCTATGAATCTGCGGGCATGGGTTCGAATCCCAGCCTGGGTAGTTAGTTTGCAGCTCACTCAGCTGTTCATTCTCCCTTTCTGGATGGTCAATAAATGGGTAACTGGGGACACCTGGGGAAGGTAAACTGTGGTAACCCACATGTGACACTGGCCCTGTGACCCGGGGCTCAAAGACCAACAGGAAGGAGGTGCACACCGCAGCCATGTGTAGCTAGAGCAAATGACCCTAACTTTACCTTTACCTTTTACCGTCAACACCTGACCGCTCACTAAGCAAAAAATAAATAAAAAAATAAAATAAAAAATAAGATAAAGTAAAAATTAACAAATAACAACATAAACCAACCCCACCATCACCCCAATACTCACCAGGTTCTGCGCCAGGTCGAGGGAAACCAGCGTGTTCCTCAGGCTCCCGGCAAACACCTGGGCGGGGATGGCGGACAGGTGGTTCTCCCGCAGGTCCAGGTGGGTGAGGGAGGACATGGACCCTAAGCCGATGGGTAGGACGGACACCTGGTTCAAGCCAAGGTCCAGGGTGTGAAGGCGCGGCAGCTTGACTATGCGTGCCTCAATGCGACTCAGCTGGATTTTGTTGATCTAGTGATGGAGAAGGAAGAATGGTTAACCCGGTAGAGCTGCGGGGATCATATTTCTTAAAGGCCCCTCTAAGTGAATTAATGAGAAAATATCATCCCTCACGCAAACCATTTCATAATATTTATCAATGCATTTGTGATCAGTATATGCATCATCTATTTTGGGGGGTTTATAACATGGCAAAAATCTGGCCCATCACTGGTACACGGTAAAGACACTAATTTGGCCTGTTGCTGGTACACGGTTAAGACACAAATCTGGCCCATCACTGCTACCAGGTTAAGGGGAGACATGTGTGAAAGGAGTAAAGATGTGAAAAATTCATGGAAAAATATTGAAGAAAAAGTGAAATAAAGGTGGCTGATTTGTAAAAGGGGAATAAATGTGTGTTCAGAGGGTATAGATATGTGTGAAACAGATGAAAGTGAATTGTAACAGAATGTTTTATGACCAGTAGAAAAGAATGTGATTTTAGGGTCAAAATTAATGGAAAAATAGACTGCAAAAGAAGTGAGAGAGAGGTTACTGATACCCATCCACTTTTTCACAATCACCCTTTGCCCATCCCCATCCCACTTAAAGCGTCATCACCTCTCCAATCCCCTTCCCTCTCAAGCCTTTCCCATCCCCCCCACTTACCCTCAGCTCCTCCAGGGTGCGAGGGAAGCCCGTGGCGAGGGGGTAGTCGGAGCGCTTGGTGATGGCCAGCCTGGTGCGTGGTTTCTCCAGCTGTGTGCTTTTGGCCGGGCACAGATTCGAGAGGTGCAGCTTCTCCAGGTTACGGTTGGCTAGCCCGGCCTTCACTAGGGGGGGGAGATATGAGGTGAGGTGAGGTAGGGTAAGGTGAGGTTGGGTTGGGTTGACTTGGTTGGGTTGGTTTGGTTACAGTTAAGTTTATGTTAATGTTACAGTTAGCCAGTCCTGCCTTCACTGTGGGGTTAAGTGAGGTGAGGGTGAGTTAGGGATGAGTTGGTTACAGTTAAATTTAGGCTTATGTTAAGTATATGTTATGATTTATGTTTTTGTTATGGTTTATATTCATGTAAAGTAAGATTTTATCATACTTTTTACTTTTTTAATCATTATTACTGATCATCAATAGGGTAGCTATCATCATCACTAAATTATTACTGTCAAATTTAACGACAAATGAAATAACTCACATAATAAACTCTCTTGTATAATAATAATAATAAAAAATAAAAAATAAAAAAATAAATAAAAAATAGAAGCACAATATAAACTTTTTCTCTTAAACATATACAAAAAATATAAATAAAGAGTAAAATAAACTCTTTCCCTCCCTCCCTCTCTCACATGTGTGCAGGAAGCTCTTGGCCAGCACGGGGTCGGCCTTGACAGACAGGTCCTCCTCGGGCTCCTTGAAGCGGATGGTGAACTTGCCCTCGCTGACGAACTTGGTGAAGACGGCCTCGATGTTGCCTGACACCTGGGGAAGGAGTAGCGTAAGTGGCAATGGTGGTGATGGTTGTGGTGGTGGTGATTGTATTTACCCTCTCATGCTTACTCTGTTCCCTTCCTTTCACTCTCCTTCTTTCCCATATTCACCCTCGCACTCTAACCCTTTTATCCCCTCCCTTTCCCTCTCCCATGTTTACCCTCTCACCCTTACTCTTTTTCCTTCCTCTCCCTTTCCTTCTTTACCAATATTCACTCTAACTTTTACTCTTTTCCCCCTTCCTCTCCCTCACTCTTACCCTTTCCCCTTCTCTCTCTTATTCACTCTCTCACTCTTAATCTTTCCCCTTCCTCTCCCTCTCCTTCTTTCCCACTCTTCCTTTCTTCCCCTTCCTCACCTTGTATTTGGTTCCCTGCTTGTTCTGGGCAGTGCACAGGTGAACAAACAGGTTGTCCAGGTGGGCGGGGGCACCCGGGGCGTGGCCGATGCCTAGGGTGGACTGGCTGCCCCGCCGCCGCCCCGCCGAGCCCAGGGTCATCATGCGCCGGTTGTTGACTTGTACCTCACAGCTGATCCTCATGGCGGTGGTGGGGGGGAAGGGGAGAGGTTGGGTTGCCCTGTTTACTCTTATTTCTTGGTTGGTTACAGTTTTGGTTAGTTCTTCTTCTGGCTATTCTTCCCTCATATTCCTTCCTCTTTTTGTGTTCTTGTTTTAGTTGTTGGAGTTAATCAATTTGTTTTTTTCTGTTATTCTTTCTTGGTTTGAGTTTTTGTTTAATCTTCTATCTTTGAGGCGTGTTACATGGCTATTCTTCCTTCATATTTTCTTCCTCTTTTTGTGTTCTTGTTTAGTTGTTGGAGATGATCGGTTTGTTTGTTTTTGTTCTTCTATCTTGGTTTGAGTTTTTGTTTAATCTTCTCTCTTTGAGGCGTGTTACATGGCTATTCTTTCCTCATACTTCCTGCATTCTTTTTTTTCTTCTAGCTGTTGGATAAAAGTGATATTAGTTTCTCTCTTTTGGGTTGGTTTACTCTTCTTGGGGGAGGGTTAGGTTACATGACTATTCCTCCTTCCTTTTGGCATTCCTGTTTTACCTGTTGGAGATAATGATCACACATCAGTGATTTTGAGTTAATTCAAGAAAGACTAATAATTATGATGGACAATTTAAACACTGAGAGGATCTAGCCACAAAAAGAAGGGAAGTCAAATAACAGGAGATATGGAAAAAGGAAGGAGAATAAAGGGGGAGGGAACAGAATGGTGAAAGGAAGGGAAAAAAAGAACAGCATCACAGAACACTTTTAAGCAGCTTGTGACCTTTCCTGACCTCATACAAACCTCAAAACACATGAAGGAACACTATATAATAACCCCAAATTGCCTATAACATCCATGAACCTGATACACAAAAATTCGAACACTGCTAACCATCCTTTCCTGTTCTATACGACCTGTGACCTTTCCTGACCTCACATAAACCTCAAAACACACGAAGGAACACTAAATACAACACAAAATAGCCCCAAATTGCTTATAACATCCATGAACCTGATACATAAAAATTCGAAGTGCTAACCATCCTTTCCTCTTCTATACGACCTGTGACCTTTCCTGACCTCACATGAACCTCAAAACACACGCTAAAACACTAAAAACGTTGCTAAACAAACCAAAATTGCCTACATCATCCACGAACTTGACATTTAAAACACTCCAAAGTTACACACACACACACACGCGCACCCACACACTCATATAACATCACTAACTCTGATCATCTGGTTCCTGGACTTCTCTACGTACGTAAGGTTATATGGAAGGTAATATTAGGTGCTTTGTGAAGGTGTTAATGCATTTTCTTCCTCTCCCTTCAAATCTTGCTGGTCCACATGTAAACAAAACTCCTCCTCCTCTTCTTGTGGCCTTCCCGCCCTGCTGACTTCTTCGGTCGGGAGTTTCGCCTTTATAACGGCACTCCCTGAAGTGTGTCTATTGTCTGGGTCTTTTATTTTTCTCTCTTTCTTTCATCCTTCCGCACTTACATCCATGATTCAAAAAACAGAAAAACGATGTAGCCGAGGATGTGGCTCGGCTGCCTGGGGGTTGGGATGGCATGCTCCTCCCTTCTCCTTTGTTGTTTTACTTGCAACAATAACTATCAATCAATCAATCCTTTTTCAATTTTCAATGAAATGCTTTATATGTAATGTTTCCCGATAAAGAAATAAGAGTATATGAGTCAATAAAGCAAAATCCTTCCATAAGAGTGACGATGCCATACACTAACTAATAAAAGATAACATGCAGCCAACTTTCAGGCTCCAGACTTACTGATTAAAGAAAGGAGGAAGGAGAGAGAAATAAGGAGGGGGGACTTAAGAAATCTGAGCCTTAATTTTCACCACTAATTAACTCTCCCGGATCACACACAGCGAGATAATAATGATAATATGTAGTTTTATGTTGCTCTGAGGCGTGTATAAAGAACAGAGGAATAGTTACTGTCGAAATGGAAAAAAAGAAGTGCAGATATTTAATGCTGCCAAACTTTTCATAAAATTCAAGATTGTGGGACTGAGATAATTTAATATATGGCACCTTTGAGAAGACCATCGTCCATTTTTCTTCCACCTTCTTCCACTATGCAACCACTTTTCCTTCACTTGCTCCACCTGTCTTCCATATCCTTATCTACTTCTCCTCCACCAGTCCACCTGTCTTCCACATTACTCATCCACCTACATTCAAAACCATCCACTTTCTTTCACACTATTATAAACTTTCCTGCCATCTCTGCTCTACCACACCACCATCTCCTCCACCTATCTTCCACCCCATGACCCACATCCAAGGGCGGATCCAGCCTTGAGTTTTGGGGGGGGCCAACTGTTCATCGACGACGGACTGTACACATGGAATTAAGTCACATCGGATTGCATTGTGCTTTTCAGGGGCATAACTCAAGAATTAGATCCAGAATACTTTTGGTCTTTATTAAGCATATATTAATATATAACATATAAGAATCACAATAATCACATCGTAATATTTAAAAACATTGCTTTCATCAGCCTTGACCTTTTTTAATCTTGACAACCCCGTCTTCTTGCCTCCATATGTAAATTTTGGGGGGGGCCAAAACATACTCTCAGAGCGTTTGGGGGGGGCCATAGCCCCGTGGCCCCCCCCCTGGATCCGCCTATGCCCACATCCACACCCACCTTTCCTCACCCGCCAGGCCCAGAACAGCGGGTGGCGGGTCAAGGCAACAAGGAGGGAGGGAGAAGTGGTCTCTTTATTGTATGTATGATGTGTTTGTGTAGTGTATGTATGGATGGATCCTGTTGACTGTTGTCATGGTTGTCTGCCTTGAAGGGAAAGAAAGAATTACTGTTTTTTTTGGTATTATTGTAGGAGTACACCAGTCTAGAGATGGCTTTCCTTACCCTGACCATTAGAAAGAGCTCCGCATTCTGAGTAAACTCATCCCCATAAACACCCCTAGGAAATCATTTATAACGGAGGGCGGTCAAGGCCAGGACGTGACACACAACCGCTCTGATGGTTGATGGGTTACTGCCCGCCGATCCACCGCCGCCTCCCAGCCCCAAGTGCTACAAATTTACCGTTAGTGTTAGGTTAGGTTAGGTTAGGTTAGTTTTAGGTTAGGTTAGGTTAGGTTAGGTTAGGGTTATGTTTAGTTTAAATGCACCTGTGTGGACGAAACTAGTTTTTTCTGGTAGATTTCGGTCTGTTTTGAATGAATGTGCTCTAAATTTTTTATCGCAAATCATTAGTCTCTTGGTTGGAAGGGGGGGGGTAAAAAAAAAAAACGTGATTTGCGATAGAAATGACACGCATATTCATTCAAAACAGGCCGAAAACTACCGAAAAAAACTAGTTTCGTTCGGAAATGCGAGACTGGTGAAGTGCTACAAATTTACCGTTTTTTTTAGAGTGTATGTATGTATTGTTATGCCGGACGTGTTACTTAATTGGGTTCCGTGTCGCCGTCAGGAGACTCCGTGGGAGGGAGATATGTAAAACACCTTGCACAGCTTATGTAGTTTAATATTCCTCTTTAGTAGTGGTTCACTCTGACTCTTCACTGACCACTAGCTGACTATGACTTGCTATGACGGACTGGGACTTCTCCCGCCCTCTTCTCCTATATATATACCGAACAGTACAGTCTAGAATGTTACAGTATATATATATTCGATCATACAAGAATGAACATGTAGCAAAAACGTGCGAGTTGGCAACACTACCCGCCGGGCGCCTGGCCGCGGGCGGGGCCTTGCTCCCCGTCCCCCTGCTCGCTCCTCCTGGAGTCTTCTAGAGGCCCATAGACCCCGTGGGAAGCTTCTAGCACAACACTATCCCCCCCTCTTAATTGTGATCGTCCAGATCACACACTTAACTATATACAAGCATAAGAAAATTAATCAAATACATAATAATCCACGTATCGCCGTGGAGGCCTGGCCGCGGGCGGGGCCTTGCTCCCCGTCCCCCTGCTCGCTCCTCCTGGAGTCTTCTAGACCTAGAGGCCCATAGACCCCGGGGGAAGCTTCCAGCACAACACTATCCCCCCCCCCATCTTAATTGTGATCGTCCCGGTCACACACTTAACTATATACAAGCATAAGAAAATTAATCAAATACATAATAATCCACGTATCGCCGTGGAGGCCTGGCCGCGGGCGGGGTCTTGCTCCCCGCCCCCCTGCTCGCTTCTCCCGGAGTCTTCCAGAGGCCCATAGACCCCGGGGGAAGCTTCCAGCACAACAGTATGTATATTGTTGTGGCTGTCTGTCTTGAAGGAAAAGAAAGAATTATTGGTCTTTTTAGTGTGAGTGTATGTGTATTGTATGGTTGTCTGTGTTTTGTTTTAAATCTTGGATTTATAATATTGATAATCTTTTCAATGGGTAACTAAAAGAAATGCATCAAACAAACCTATATTTTGAGTTTTATTTTAGTGAAGCGCATCACTGTTCTTTCCCAAGCCAAGACATAGTACTTTGAAACAAAACACACATCACCTTTGCTACATAGAGGATGCGACGGTCAAATAACCCGAAAAAGTGTTGTTTTGTGTGATATATGGAGACAGGTAACGAGCGTTTTTTTTTACACAAACAAATAAAAAGCTAGTAGTTAGGGCATTGAAAAATTCAATAAATCAATAAATTTGTCATGAGGCGTTTTATTACATCCCACTGCCACTCAGCGAGCAATGATGGTGGAGTCTATACATAAATGACTCGGCCCAAGGGAACCTTAAGATGGCGGCTGCGGGCTGCAGGATTCCTACAGGCTAGTACAGAGAAAGCCAATCCAGTTATATCTGAGGTTGGATCCCTGAACCCCAACTCCAGCATTTTGTACTTGTTCTTTACAATGTGTCTGTATATGTACATTCTAAGCTTAGCGGCTGTAAGGCCAAATACACTATTTATTATTGCTATTAATGCTCAGCCACACCCTTGACCAATAAGCCCCGGCCACAACAGCCAGCCCAGCACAGTCACCAATAAGATCAGACCTTTCACTGGACCCACCAACCACATGCAGCCTAGGTTGGAAAGTGAATAATAGATCATGCTGTCACATTTGTTCCAATAAATGATTCTTTTCTGCTCTCTGTGCACCACACAGCCCTCTTAACACCACCACAATAAACACTTGCGCTCTCCCACACAGCAGAACTGAATCAGCACAGAGCCTCAGCAGGGGAAATGGACCTTCATGTGCCTGGCAATCTCTTTCCTAGTCATGAAACGTTTTCCACAAACATCGCACTTGAACCCTTTATGACCGGAGTGTCTGAAGATGTGTTTGTTCAATCCATACTTCAATTTGAATCTTTTTCCACAAAATTCACACTCATGATTTTTTGCATCAGTGTGTGTATGGGAGTGTGTGTTGAGGTGACTCTTTCGACTGAAACATTTCCCACAAACTTCACATTCATGATTTCTTGCACCAGTGTGTGTAAGGGTGTGTGTGTTGAGGGTACTCTTCCGACTGAAACATTTCCCACAAACTTCACACTCATGATTTCTTTCACCAGTGTGTGTAAGGGTGTGTCTCTGGAGGTGAATCTTCTGACTGAAACATTTCCCACAAACTTCACACTCATGATTTCTTTCACCAGTGTGTGTAAGGGTGTGTATGTTGAGGGTACTCTTCTTACTGAAACATTTCCCACAAACTTCACATTCATGATTTCTTTCACCAGTGTGTGTAAGAGTGTGTCTCTGGAGGGTACTCTTCTTACTGAAACATTTCCCACAAACTTCACACTCATGATTTCCTTCACCAGTGTGTGTAAGGGTGTGTGTGTTGAGGTGACTCTTCCGACTGAAACATTTCCCACAAACTTCACACTCATGATTTCTTTCACCAGTGTGTGTAAGAGTGTGTCTCTGGAGGTGACTTTTCCAACAGAAACATTTCCCACAAACTTCACACTCATGATTTCTTTCACCAGTGTGTGTAAGAGTGTGTCTCTGGAGGTGACTCTTCCTACTGAAACATTTCCCACAACCTTCACACTCATGATTTCCTTCACCAGTGTGTGTAAGGGTGTGTGTGTTGAGGTGACTCTTCCGACTGAAACATTTCCCACAAACTTCACACTCATGATTTCTTTCACCAGTGTGTGTAAGGGTGTGTGTGTTGAGGGTACTCTTCAGACTGAAACATTTCCCACAAACTTCACACTCATGATTTCTTTCACCAGTGTGTGTAAGAGTGTGTCTCTGGAGGTGACTCTTCCAACAGAAACATTTCCCACAAACTTCACACTCATGATTTCCTTCACCAGTGTGTGTAAGGGTGTGATGTTTGGGGTTACTCTTATTACTAGACCTTTTGCCACACTCACGGCTTTTGTGAGGTCTTACACCAGAGTGTGTTGGTGTATTTGTTGAGGTCATCCTTCTCTGCATGTCTTTTCCCACACTCTTGGCTGTGGCTGGTAAACTTCCCCTCACTCTCAGATCTTCTCGCACTTCTGAAATTCAAACTTCCCCCTTTGTGGCCGAGATGCCAGCAGTAGCTGTTGTTGCTGTTGGTGGTGGTGGTGGTGTTTCTGATCACTCCTGAACCTCACACCAGTAGCAGTCTGCTCCTGCTGATCCCAGCCACTCCAGCTGCTGCCCTGCCTTGTACCCTCCACTGCAACACTACTCCAGGTGGGAGGAGTCGGCTGGTCATGCAGGAACCTCAGAGATGCTGGAGCAGGCGGCGGCAAGGCTCCTACAGAGCCACACTCAGGGACCAGTCAAGCAGGCAAGGCACAGGATGCACCAAGGAGTCCTGAAGTCAGTGGCAGCAAGGATGGAGGAGGCGCTGAGCACAGCACCTGTCCCACAGCCACACTCAACACCAGCACCAGTGGTGGCCGCTGGGACACAAAGTTGTGTGCTGCAAAAGAAATGGTCTGGTAAGGGAACTGAAGTTGGTGGGAGGGTGCGGGGCAGCAGTGGGTGTCCCCAAGGCAAGCCCCAGGACGCCGGGTGGAGCAAATAGTGCGGGTTGATGATATCGCTGGTCTTACGTTATTTACAAGGACTACACTCTTTTCTGATAGGTTTTGATAGGTTTGGAATCATTCTGGTTATTGATAATTCTTGGGAATGACTACTCTAGAATGAGCAGGGGCAAGATTCACAAAGCGTTAGTGCGTAGTGTTGGGCCTCAACAACAAAACTGCAATTCACAAATATAAGAACATAAGAACGTAAGGAGTCTGCAAGAGGCCGGTTGGCCTATACAAGGCAGCTCCTGTACACTCAACCCCACCTTACCTCACCACCCATGGCTTTATCTAACCTCTTCTTGAATGTATCTATGGTGTTGGCGCCCACAACATGGCTCCCAAGCCTGTTCCATTCATCTACCACTCTATTCTTGGCTATGTCTTTGTTGAATCTGAATTTGTCTAGCTTGGAAGCATTGCTACGCGTCCTACCTGGCTCTTTTACTATCAAAATCTTATTGACATCCCCTTTGTTAAAGCCCTTCATCCATTTATAGACTTCGATCAAGTCTCCTCGCAACCTTCGCCTTTCTAGAGAGTGTAGGTTTAACTGCTTCAGCCTGTCTTCATAAGGCAAGTTTCTCACCCCCTGAATCATCTTTGTCATCCTCCTCTGTACAGATTCTAACATCTTGATATCCATTCTATAGTAGAGGGACCAGAACTGAACTGCATAATCGAGATGAGGTCGAACTAGTGCTACGTAAAGTTTGAGGATGACTTCAGCGCTCCTATTGCTTACGCTCCTTGAGATGAAACCAAGTACTCTGTTTGCCCAATTTTTAGCCTGAATGCATTGAGCCCTAGGACGGAGGTCAGCGCTCACTAGGACTCCTAAGTCTCTCTCATGTCCAGACCTGCTTAGAGGAGTGCCATTTAGGGAGTAATTGTGTGAGGGATTATTCCTACCTACACTCAGAATGCTACACTTCCCGGAATTCCATCTGCCACTTCCCCGCCCAATCATATAGTCTGTCAAGCTCATCCTGGAGAACGCTAGCGTCCCTGTCTGATTGGATTACTCTACCGATCTTGGTATCATCTGCGAACTTACTGACATCACTACTAATTCCTGTGTCCAAGTCATTGATGTAAATAATAAAAAGCAGAGGACCCAGCACCGACCCCTGTGGGACTCCACTCATAACACTGCCCCATTCAGATTTTTTACCATTGATTTGCACTCTCTGCTTCCTACCACTAAGCCACGCCCTGATCCAGTTCAAAACTTTCCCATCTACGCCGTGAGCCTGTAATTTTAGTAACAGCTGGTGATGAGGAACTTTGTCAAATGCCTTACTGAAATCTAGATATAATATGTCATAGTTTTCATCTCTGTCAACCGCCTCGATCACTTTAGTGTAGAAGGACAACAGATTAGTAAGGCAAGACCTACCCTTTGTGAACCCATGCTGTGAGTCATGAATTAAACTATGCCTCTCTAGATGGTCCCTAATGCTCCCAGCTATAATTGACTCCAACATCTTTCCTACAACTGATGTTAAGCTAATTGGGCGATAATTTGAGGTGGTTGACTTGTCTCCCTTTTTGAAAATTGGCATCACATTAGCTACTTTCCATTGATTGGGCATATACCCAGAATACACCGACATCTTAAAGATATCGGTAATTGGGCCACTGAGGACCTCCTTGCACTCTTTCAGAATCCGTGGAAATACTTCGTCCGTCCCCTGTGATTTGTTTTTCTTCAACCTACCAATCTCATCCTGGACTACTTGCCTAGTGATGATCACATCCCTCAACTTGTCGTTCTCTTCGCCCTCATATACCTGAACTCTCTCCGGAATGGTTGTTAGATCTTCCTGCGTGAAAACTGAGAGGAAACAGTCATTCATCATTTGACTCATATCTTCTCCATTCTCAATGAGCTCACCTGTGTTTGTTTTCAACGGTCCAATCCTGTCCCTTGTTTTCGTTCTGTACAATTTGAAGAAGCCCTTGGGATCGCTCTTGGCCTCGTTGGCTACCCTAATCTCATAATTTCTTTTTGCTAGGCGGGTGTTCCTCTTCACCAACCTGGCTAGCTCAACATACCTACCCCTGAGGTGGGTTTCTCTGTTCTTTATTTTCCTATAAATTCCTCTCTTCAAGCTAATCTCATGCTTGAGTCTGCGGGTCATCCATTTGGGGTCGTTATTTTCCTTCCTACGTGCTTGGTAAGAGATATACTGTCTCTGACCCTCAGTAATTACTCTCACTAAATTATTGTAGGTCATTTCTACATGATTCCCCTGTCTTTCCGGTTCCAGCCCTGAGATCTGGCCCTCATCCAGCCCTAAGGTTCCCCAATTTACCTCCTCAAGGTGTCTTCTGAGCCCCTCATAATCAGCTCTTCTAAAGTCAGGCACCAACACAGAGTTGAGTTCATGGGTCACCGCCCAGTCTAATTTAAACCTAATTTCCTTGTGATCACTGCCATCTAATTCTCCCCCAACATCTAGCTCACTGATCATATTCTCGTTGTTAGTCAGGACTAAGTCTAAAATGTTATTTCCTCTGGTGGGCTCAGTCACTGTCTGCTTGAGAAAATTATCTTGTATTACTTTCAGAAAATCCTCAGATTCTAGATCACCCACCACGCCTTCCCAGTCTATATTCCTAAATTTAAAATCCCCTATTATGCAGACATTTTTGCTCCTGCTCGCCCTGCCTACCTCTTGTAGTAGTATATCAGTGTCCTGCCTGCTAAGGTTGGGTGGCCTGTAAGGAACCCCTAGAAGTAGTTTGTCTTTCCCTTTGTGGACGTCCACCCAAACTGATTCTGAGTTGCCATTTGTTTGAACAGAATTGTTAGCAGAACATTTAAGTGTGTCTTTAACATAAAGTGCCACCCCCCCTCCCCTTCTTCCCTTTCTATCTTTGTGAAACATCTGGTAACCATCTATTTCATACTCTGACATTAAGTTTTTGTTGGCAGTATCCACCCATGTTTCCGTGATAGCTATAATGTTGAATTTCTCGACACATGCTTTCCCCCTCAGTAGATCAATCTTGTTCCTGAGACTCCTACTGTTGGTGTAATAGGCCGTTAGCCCATCCTTTCCTACATCCTTTCCATTACTCCTGCGCCCTGTAGTCCCAGTCTGCGGTGCACAGCCACTACTGTTAGGCCCTCCCCCCTTGCCTACTCTAAAAAATCCTGTAGGGTGCTAACTGATCGTTCAAGGGAGTCTGCGAGAACCTCTACCCCCTGGAGTGACAGGTGCACCTCATCCTTGGCATACAAGGTGCCCCTCTCATAAATGAGGTCCCAATTATCAATGAAGAGCCAACCATTACACTTACAGTGAGCCGCCAGCCTGCTGTTTACTGCTAAGGCCCTGGAAAGCCATCCCTCACCTAACCCCCTCCTTGGCAAAATACCACAAACGGCTGGCACCCCCCCCGAAGTCTCTCGCTCTGGCGAACGATTCCATAAACCGCCTAAATATCTCCGCTTCCCACTTTACCGATATCATTGCCGCCGAAACTGCAGAAGACGATTGGCTGAGCACTTTCCCCCGCTAAAATATCCTCAATCCTGTCAGAAATGTGTTGTATACCTGCCCCGGGAAAGCAAACTCTAAGTCTATTGTCCTTGTCCTTTGAACAAAAGTACCTGTCAATGAGCTTGATTTGACTGTCCCCAACAACTAAGACCTTCCTGGGAACGGCGCCTGGAGCGGGAAGAGAAGCTGGAATAGGAGGAAGGGGTGGGGAGAGAGAGGAAGGGGTGGTAACAGGGTGGGTGGCTGTGGCGGAAGAGATAGGGAGGGAGGAGGAGGAGGAGGAGGAGGAGGAGGAGGAGGAGGAGGAGGAGGAAGGGGCAGGGGCCAGGGGAGAATGAGAAGAGAAAGAAGTGGGTGGGGGCAAGGCAGAAGAGGTCGAGGAGGAGGGGGAGGAAGGAGAGAGGAAAGGGGGAGAGGGAGGGAGTCTGGACGGAGGGAGAGGGAGAGGAGGGGGGAGTGTTGGGGGAGGGCGACAAGGAAGGCACGTCGGCGGAGTGTGAGATAGGGGAGAGGCAGCGAGAGGAAGGGGAGGGGAGAGAATTTACATAGATTTACATAGAAAATCAGACCACACAGACCCCATGGTCCAGACTTGGTGGTCTGTCCTTAAACCTAAGTGATTTTACATTAATCAGAAGACTCCAAAACGTTGCATTTCTACTCTAGTTGATATTAAGTTGAAGGAAGTGACGGTCGAGCTTAGGAAGTGACGGTCGAGCTTAAGGAAGTGACGGTCCCCTGGGAGAGAAGAGAGGGTACAGGAGGAGGAGGAGGAGGAGGAGGAGGAAGGGGAAGAAGACAAGTCCGAGGAGGGGGGGAGCGGAGAGGAGACGGGGCTGGGTGGTGCTGTAGAGCAGAGGGGTGAGGGGGGCGAGGGCGAGGCGGAGGCAGCAGGGAGGTCAGCTGGTGAGCGCGCGGGAAGGGTCACGGGATTACCAATCAGGTCTTTTAGCTCAGCGAGCTGCTGTGAAGGCCTCCAATAATACCCTCCAGTTTTAATATTTTACTCTCGTCCTGGCTTGCTTTGACACAGAATCTACATTTATCAGTTTTTACATTCTTGACACGGAAATACTGTGGAGCCTGATGCAAGCGACAGTCTGGGCAGGTTCGAAGGCGAGAAGGCATCTCGTCTTTTGTTGTCTGGGTCAAAGGGGGTGACGCAGCTTTTAAACGGTCCCCAGGGAAAAAAAACATTACATATTACCCCATCTCTCATAAAGTATTAGACTTATCTGGATGAAATTTGGTAGGTGTCATTCAGGTCATCCAGGTCAAAGAAATAAATATGTGATTAATTTTTAAAACGCTCAAAAATAGATTTCTGAGAAATTAGCGTTGAAAAAAAAAACCCATTACATATTACCCCATCTCTCATAAAGTATTAGACTTATCTGGATGAAATTTGGTAGGTGTCATCCAGGTCAAAGGGCGAGTGTCCCTCATGCCCCCCCGCACCCTCACCCTGGTCAAAGGGCGTCCATACACGTCCACTTCACAAGATAGCCCCAAATTGCTTATAACATCCATGAACATGACACACAAAAATTCGAACACTGCTTAACATCCTCTCCTCTTCTATGTGACCTGTGACCTTTCCTGACCTCGCATAAACCTCAAAAGCTAAAATTCTAGTGTTTGCCCATACTCCCCACTCCCCCTCATACAAGCCTGGGGACCTGGTGGGAATGCGGGGTTTTGGGTGGGGGACACAAAATCCGTTGCAATTGCGTATTTTTTAAGGGGGGGGGGGGGGGGATAAAACTCCCTAGATCTAGGGAAATTCCCTAAATTTAGGGAATTTTTCCTCCCACCACCAAAATAAGCGTTTGCAACGAATTTAGTGTTTCCCATACGGAAACCACACACTCACTGGATCCCCAAGCTTGTTTTGGGAGAGAAGCGTAGTGAACCCACCAAACAATGCTCACCTCACCATCTGGCGTGGCACCAGAGGCCATCTGCGCCCACATAAACCACCTACACCACACTCATGCCCTCTCTCTCTAGTAGGTTGTCACCTCATCGCAAGGTTTCTGTCCTCCAAGTAGAGTCCGTGGCACCAAACACAGTGTATCTTCATTGTTTATCACTGACACAAGTAAAACAACCGGCTAGCTGGGATCCGTCCAACGCCGTGCCTTAAACAGTACTGCGGGTTGTACAGGAAGTGCAGGCTCTCGAGCCTCCTGCCCGAGCTGTTCAAAAACGTGAATCCTTACTGACCGGATTTTGAATCTGCTTCACAGGTACATATTCCCAGTATACAAGGTGATTGTGGATATTGACTCCGCGCCTCCAGAATACGATAATACGCTTCCATATATCATAGTTAAAAAAACAAAGTACTTAAAAGTAAAGAAGAAGCCAAATTAATTCCCTTCCCCCAACGATCTTGGGGGACCCACGTGAACTCGGGGTATTTGGGTGGGGGAGCATATTTAAACTACTCCAATCGAACTTTATGACCTGCTAACGAGGGGGCTTCGCCCCCCTCGACCCCGTTCGGACCTGCGTTCAGACCTGCTTCACGCGTTCGTACGTGATAACAAACCTGCTTCACGTGTTCGTACGTGCGACCAGTAAGTGAATACATAGTCGTATATGACGGTTGCAAGATTCCTATGACGTAAATTACTTACTGTTTAGATGCTTCATTGATCTTAATGCTGTAACGGGGGGCTTCGCCCCCCTCGTACCCCCCTTTGATATGGAGAGTGAGTGAAATTGCATGGTTTCCGTACATTATAAAAAAAAACGGAATGTATGAAATTTCCCTACATCTAAGTAATTGTAAGGAATTTCCCTACATCTAGGGTATTTTTCAACCCCCCATAACTCAAAAACTATGCATTTGCAATGCATTTCATGTTTACCACCGCATTCCCAAAGTCTCAATGGCCCCCAAGCCAATTTTGGTTGCGAGGGGTGAGTATGGGCAAACACTAGAATGATACCCCTCAAAACACACAAAGGAACACTAAATAGCCTCAAATTGTTTAAAAGATTGATGAACCTGATACACAAAAATTCGGACACTGCTAACCATCCTATCCTCTTCTATACGACTTGTCACCTTTCCTGACCTCACATAAACCTCAAAACACACGGAGGAACACTAAATACAACACAAAATAGCCCCAAATTGCTTATAAGATTCATGAACCTGATACACAAAAATTCGAACACTGCTAATCATCCTATCCTCTTCTAGACGACCTGTGACCTTTCCTGACCTCACATAAACCTCAAAACACACGCTAAAACACTAAAAACGTCGCTAAACAAACCAAAATTGCCTACATCATCCACGAACTTGACATTTAAAACACTCCAAAGTTACACACACACACACACGCGCACCCACACACTCATATAACGTACGTAAGGGAACATGGGAGGTAATATTAGGTGCTTTGTGAAGGTGTTAATGCATTTTCTTCCTCTCCCTTCAAATCTTGATGGTCCACATGTAAACAAAACTCCTCCTCCTCTTCTTGTGGCCTTCCCGCCCTGCTGACTTCTTCGGTCGGGAGTTTCGCCTTTATAACGGCACTCCCTGATGTGTGTCTATTGTCTGGGTCTTTTATTTTCCTCTCTTTCTTTCATCCCTCCGCACTTACATCCATGATTCAGAAAACAGAAAAACGATGTAGCCGAGGATGTGACTCGGCTGCCTGGGGGTTGGGATGGCATGCTCCTCCTTTCTCCTTTGTTGTTTTACTTGCAACAATAACTATCAATCAATCAATCCTTTTTCAATTTTCAATGAAATGCTTTATATATAATGTTTCCCGATAAAGAAATAAGAGTATATGAGTCAATAAAGCAAAATCCTTCCATAAGAGTGACGATGCCATACACTAACTAATAAAAGATAACATGCAGCCAACTTTCAGGCTCCAGACTTACTGATTAAAGAAAGAAGAGGAGGAAGAAGAGAGAAATAAGGAGGGGGGACTTAAGAAATCTGAGCCTTAATTTTCACCACTCTATAATTAACTCTCCCGGATCACTCACAGCGAGATAATAATGTTACGCCACCCCCCCACACACACCATCCACGGGCAGGCAGGCGGCGTGATCCTCAGAACAACCACACGGGCACCAGTCACTCACAGCGGCCCACACCGAACACCGAGGGGAGGAGGGAACGAGGCAGGGCACAAAGGATACACGTTCAACACTAAGTTCTAGTTTAATGACAGGTTCCTCACACAGTACAGCAACTTTCAAGGGCACAGAACAGTTAATTAGGCACAGTACAGGGGCACGGCAGACACGCACACCGGATGCACACAGCTCGCGAGCGGAGCAGCTGAACACTCTCTCCAGCCCAGACACGCGTCTTCTCAACTACCCCTCAGCGCCTCTCGCTCGCCACTCTCCACTCTGCCGACTCAGCACTTCCTGCCCGGCGGCCGGAGGCCCCGGGCTCCCCTCTGTCTCTCTTGTCCCAACAAGTAGAGTTGCACCATGCTGAGCTAACATTGCATCATGCTACAATTTCATCACATTACACATACAATCATTCACATACAGCACATTCGTAACACTATCTCCCCCTTCAGAAGGCAGTCGACCCGGCTGCCCCAACATTCAACAAACAAAACATGAAATAAATCAAATTAATCAGTCCCCTGGGACATCACTAAAGTCTCTTAACCATCCCGGCCGACGCCTCTCTCGCCGAGGGCGCCGCTGGGATGCGGGCGGCGGCAGGCAGGCGGTGGCACCCAGAGCCGCGTCGTCGGCCCCAGGTACTTGCTCAGGGTCGTCACTGACATCTGCCGCTTCGCCAGCACCGCCCATGTTCTCGTTCGCCCCGTGGTCAACCTCTGACACGTCCTCGTCGCTGCTGCTGGGGCCTACGTCCTCTCCTTCCTCACCGTGGCCCCAGGAGTAGCGCCCTGGATCGTGGTAACGCCACAGCCGGTCCAAGTGGACAACAGACGGGCGCTTTCGTCCCCGTCGAATCCGGTAGGTGACGTCAGAGAGGGCTGCCACCACCGTGTACGGCCCCTCCCAGGGGCTCTGTAGCTTCGGCGAGAGCCCTCGTTTACGGCGGGGTCATGCAGCCACACTCTGTCACCCACGGAGTACCTCACGTCCCTCATGCGCCGGTCGTATGTCTCCTTCATGGCCTGGCCTGCCACCTTGAGCTTGCCCCGTACGCGTCGGTGCACCTCAGCCAGGCTTTCCTGCAGCGCCGCTGCGAAGCCAGAGGTGACGGTGGGCAAGCTCACGTCGGGGGGCCGCCCCGTGGCCAAATCCACCGGTAGCCTTAGCTCCCGGCCGAACATAAGGCGGGCGGGCGTGTAGTCCGTTGCCTCATGCACAGCGGACCGGTACGCCATCAACATAGCGGGCAGCTTGACGTCCCAGTCTTCTTGGCCTTCCCCGCAATACTTGGCCAGCTGTTGCGCAAGGGTCCGATTGAAGCGCTCCACCATGCCGTCAGACTGCGGATGGAGGGGCGTCGTCCGGGTCTTGCGCACCCCCAACAGCTCGCAGCACTCCCGGAACACTCGGGACTCAAACTCACGGCCTTGGTCAGAGTGCAGTTCCGCGGGTACACCAAACCGGGTAAAGAATTCATTCACCAGCACGCCCGCCACGGTCTCGGCCTCGTGGTTAGGGAGTGCATACGCCTCGGGCCACTTGGTGAAATAGTCCATCACCACACAGATGTACCGGTTACCCCGTGGCGTGAGAGGCAGCGGGCCGGCAATGTCCACGGCCACCCGCTCCATGGGCGCCCCAACGCAGTACACCTGTAACGGAGCTCGGTTTCTCTTGGCGGGGCCCTTCTTTGCACTGCACACGTCACACGCTCTACACCACTCGGACACGTCACTTCGCATTCCCACCCAGTAGAAGCGTTGACGGAGACGGCACAGGGTCTTTTTCTCGCCCAAGTGGCCACTGGTAAGTCCGGCATGTAACTCCCTCAGCACCTCAGCGCGCAAGGCTCGGGGCACTAACACAACCCACGCGTCACCACCCACGCCGCTCAACGCCACCCAGCGCTTTACTAACACACCTCTCTCGTCTACTCGCAAAGTTTCCCACCGATCTACTAGGCACTTGGTGGCGGGGCTCTCCACCGCCACTGCCTCCCAGCCGGGGCGCTCCCCGCCAGCCTCGAGCCACTGGATGATGGGAGCGAGATCAGCGTCCTCACGCTGCGCCTTACGCCACTTGTCATCCCCCTCAGCGACGCCCGCTAGCACCTGCAGGCGGAGGCACAGAGGGTCAGAGTCCTTCTGGGTACAGTGTGAGCAGCCAGCCTCACACGGGCGTCGACTCAGACTGTCAGCGTTGCTGTGGACACGACCCGGGCGGTGGACGATGCGATAGTTATACTGCTCGAGACGCCCCAACCACCTCGCCAGCTGACCCTCCGGCGCCTTCAGGGTCTTCAACCACTGCAGGGCAGCGTGGTCGGTCCGGACGGTGAACTCAGCGCCGTATAGGTACGGGTGGAAGTGCTCGAGACTCTTCACCACCGCCAGCAGCTCCTTCCTCGTCACGCAGTAGTTGCGCTCAGGTCTACTGAACTTGGCGCTGTAGTAGGCCACGACGTGCTCCCTTCCGTCCTTCACCTGTGACAGGACCGCCCCGACGCCCTCGGCACTGGCGTCGGTGTCCAACAGGTAGGGAAGCTTCGGGTCCGGGTAAGGCAGGACCGGTGCCTCCACCAGTGCCTTCTTCAGGCCGTCGAACGCGGCCTGGCACTCCTCGTCCCACAGGAAGCACGCCCCTTTCCTGGTGAGCCGGTGGAGAGAGGCTGCCACGCTGGCGAAGTCCTGCACGAAGCGGCGGTAGTACGTGCACAGGCCCAGGTAACTCCTAACTTCCGCCACATTGGTGGGAACGGGCCACTTCTCCACCACTGCCACCTTCTGCGGGTCGGTGCACACGCCGTCCCGACTGACGACATGCCCCAGGAACGGCACCTCGTGCTGGAAGAGCGAACACTTTTTGGGGCTGAGCTTGAGGTTGGCCTTCCTCAGCCGCTGTAGTACCTCCTCCAGCCGCTCCAGCTCCTCCTCGAAGGTGCTCCCGAAGACGATGACGTCATCGATGTAGACGAGCGCTGTCTTCCACTGCAGGCCCTCCAACACCCTCTCCATCAGGCGCTCGAAACAGCCAGGGGCGTTGCAGAGACCAAAGGGCATGACGTTGAACTGCCACAAACCCTGCCCGAAAGAGAAAGCGGTCTTCGGCTTATCCTCCTCTGCCATCTCCACCTGGTGGTAACCCGACTTCAGGTCGAGTGTGGAGAACCACCTGGCCCCCACCAGTGCGTCGAGCGTGTCGTCGATCCTAGGCAGGGGGTAAGAGTCCTTGACAGTCACATCATTCAGCGCCCGGTAGTCCACACAGAAGCGCTGCGTGCCGTCCTTCTTCTTAACCAGGACTACCGCTGAGGACCAAGGACTGTCTGACCGCTCAATCACCCCCTGCGCCGCCAGCTCGTTGACAGTGCGCTGCATTTCCTCCCGCCTGGCTGGTGCAATACGTCGGGGCGGGCTCTTGATGGGCACACTATTTCCCGTGTTGATGCTATGCTTCACCAACCCCGTGCGGCCCAGATCCAAGTCACCCCTGCTGAACACGTCCGCGTACTGGGCCAGGGTGTGGCGCATCTTCTCCGTCTGCGCCTCCGTCAGGTTAGCGGCGCTCCGGTGCGCCAAATCCTCCAGGAAGTCGGGCAGCGGCCCCACAGCGGCCGACTCCTTGCTGCCCGACGTCTCCTCTGGGCGCTCCACCTCCTCACAGGTGCCCAGCTTGGCACCAGCGGGTACCTTCCGGGCCTCGTCGGAGAAGTTAGCTACCAGCACCGTAACTAACTCCTCCCCCGCCCCAACGAGGCTCCGTCCGACTGCCACGCCGTCAGCCAGCCGCAGGTTTTCCGTGGGCTCCACCATGCCTTCCGCTCCACGCATCGCTCTGGACAGGCGACACCGGACCCTGGCCTCCGTCCTAGGGGCAAGGTGCAGACGCTCAGCCGCGACTACCTCTGCACAGCCAACCTCCGGAAGCAAAGGCACGTCTTGACCGCGTACCCTCACCAGCTTCCGTCCGAGGTCGACACAAGCCTTGCTCTGCGTCAGGTAGTCGAGGCCCAGCAAACACGGCTCGTCCAGATCGGCGACGTACACCGGCAGCCGCTCCACAGCGCTGCCTACGCCGATACGAACCTCCACTGGGCCCTTGAGCTGCACACAGTGCCCCGTGACGCCACACAGCCTCTGTGGCGCGTCTGGGAGTCGCGTGGCGGCCAGCATATCAGGCCGCACCAAGGTCTTCTCAGCCCCGGTGTCCACTGTCAGGCGGCATGGCTTCCCGTCCACTGAGCCCTCCACCTGCATCGCACTGGTTATCTGTCGGCAGCTTACGCAAGTCGGGGCCCGGGGACTGACGGCTGGGATTCGGCCCCCTTCTCCAGCCTGTCCGGGTTTCCCGCCTGCACTACCTCCTTTGGCTTGGGGCAGGCGCCCGAACGGTGGCCAGACTTGCCACAGTCCTTGCAGCAAGGCTGAAAGGCGTCAGAACTCAGTCGGTCAAGGGAACGCGTCCTTCGCTCCCTCGGACAACGACTGCGCATGTGCCCCTTCTTGCCACAGCCCCAACACGAGCCGAGAAAACCGTCCGGGCTCGCCTTCCTCGACGCCGCCTTCTTCTCCACCTTCGCCTTCCGGCCCCGGAGGTCACGGCGGGGCTGGGCGGCCGCCCCTAGGCCGCTGGTCGTCTTCAGGAAGGCCTCGAATTCCAAGGCCCTCGCCAGCGCCACCTGCAGGTCCCCAGGGTGCGCCTGCTTAACGTAAATCTGCAGCTGCTGGTCGTGCAGAGCGTCAACAAAGAAATCGCGGGCCAGCACCACGATCATCTCTTCCGGGGCAGCAGGATACGACCTTCTGACCAGCGCTTCCACGTCCTGCGCCAGCTGCGACAGTGTCTCGCCGCGCTCCCGAGTCCGCTTCTTCAGGCGAGCTCGGTACACCTCGGCCTGAAGGTGGTGCCCGAAACGTCGCCGCAGGGCCTCCGCCATGCTCCCGTAAGAGGCACGTTGGGCCGGCGGCAGGTGGACATTGACTGCCACAGCTGGGCCCCGAAGCGCTGTTGCCAACTGCAGCGCCTTCTCAGCTTCGTCCCAGCCCTGGGCAGCAGCTAGCATCTCAAACTGGGCAACATAGGCCTCCCAGGCCACCTTCCCGTCATACTCCGCCGGCTTGCGCCTCCCCGAACGGCGGGAAGCCGAGGGGCTGGATGGGGGGGAAAGCGGAGCACGTGGCCTGTTAGCCGGCCGGCATGGAGAGGGCGGCGGTGACGGCGGCAGAGAGGCGGGGTGAGTGGGTCCGACTCCGGCGCCAGTTGGACCCAAGGGGGCAGCTCCGATGGCTCCCCAACCTCCTGCGGCAGCTGCTGGCTCTGACACAACGCTGCGAGGGCCCAGGGGTTCTTGCCAGGGGCCCCACGAGGACCCCAGCAAGTCCGTCACCCTGGTGCTTGCCGCCAGCACGCGTGACGCTTCTTGTTCCTCCCCGCGTGACGTTGCCAGCTCTCGCCGCCGCCTCTCCGCCTCCACCTCCTCCCTCAGGCCCTGGACCTCGCCTTTCAGAGTCTGCACCTCTCCCAGCAGTTCACTCTTAACGCTGTCGCAGGCCTTGTCGGTGTACTGCTGGGTTTCCGCCTTCAGGGACGAGAGACTGCTCTGGAGGACCTCGGCAAGATGGCGTGCCTGCTCGTGTGCCCTCTCGTCTGCCCTCTGATCCAATTCCTGCCTCATACTGGCCAGCATGGCAGCGAACAAGTTCATCTGGCTCGGCTTCGCATCACCCGGGTCAGCCTCGGCCTTGCCCTCTTCCTCACCCTCACGGCGGCCATTTTGGGACGCCATGACGACTCAGCGCACTTCACTGTTCACTTATATCCACTGTTCACTTATATCCCACTCCTTTGACACCAAGTGTTACGCCACCCCCCCACACACACCATCCACGGGCAGGCAGGCGGCGTGATCCTCAGAACAACCACACGGGCACCAGTCACTCACAGCGGCCCACACCGAACACCG
This sequence comes from Eriocheir sinensis, assembly GCF_024679095.1. Taxonomy (NCBI): domain Eukaryota; kingdom Metazoa; phylum Arthropoda; class Malacostraca; order Decapoda; family Varunidae; genus Eriocheir; species Eriocheir sinensis. Next base: position 9,746,427 of record NC_066550.1, on the reverse strand, counting down.
AGGGGAGGAGGGAACGAGGCAGGGCACAAAGGATACACGTTCAACACTAAGTTCTAGTTTAATGACAGGTTCCTCACACAGTACAGCAACTTTCAAGGGCACAGAACAGTTAATTAGGCACAGTACAGGGGCACGGCAGACACGCACACCGGATGCACACAGCTCGCGAGCGGAGCAGCTGAACACTCTCTCCAGCCCAGACACGCGTCTTCTCAACTACCCCTCAGCGCCTCTCGCTCGCCACTCTCCACTCTGCCGACCAAAGAGACTATACACGAAGAGATAGTGGTATGTGGTAATTCCTCGGGCGTGCGGAAGTAGCGCCATCTATTGCAGCCCACCAAAAACGTCATTTTTCAGGGGTAGCTTTACTATTTTTAAAGTACCTGCCACAGCACCCTACCCTGCCTTTATTTGTTATTTTCATTATTGTAAAATGATTTACGAATGGGGTAAAGAAAAATATATTTGCTCTTATGTTTTATTAATATTATTTACACTATATCAATTTGTTATTTTGGGAAAATATAATGTGTAGAGAGCATTGTCTATCTATATATATATATATATATATATATATATATATATATATATATATATATATATATATATATATATATATATATATATATATATATATATATATATATATATATATATATATATATATATATATATATATATATATATATATATATATATATAGTTTGAGTGTGTGTGTATCAAATATATCCAGTGCTTCAAAAAAAAGAAAAGCAGACAACAGTCTCTGATTTCTACAATGCCTTTGCAACATGCTCTTAGCTGAGTAAAATATCATACTGCCACATAATGGCAAGCAGCATTGTGCACTGTTTGGCAGGGCAGATAACAAAAGCTAAGCATTACAACTGAAATAAACAATGGCAGACACCCAAAGCTTGTTAACTGGACATGATCTGATTTATAACTGAAATAAACAATGGCAGACACCCAAAGCTTGTTAACTGAACATGATCTGATTTATAACTGAAATAAACAATGGCAGACACCCAAAGCTTGTTAACTGAACATGATCTGATTTATAACAGGCAAAATCTACTATGGTGTATTACATGCAATAACAACTGTATAAAAGTTGCAAGGCACATCAATATAAAAGCATCATAAGGCATGCTGACATACATGATGGAGGATATCAAGAAGGTAACACATGAGTTGTCTTAAATGGAATGCAATAACTTGGTGGTCCTGGGAGACAGCTGGGCATGGAAGTAAAAATGGAATGTAGGACACAGTATGATCTCACAAGCTCTGACCTTGGCATCAGCCAGTGTCCTGAAGATATTAAGCTCAGTAGGCACAACTATGCAGTGGAGGCACATATTATGATGAAAGCAAATGAGACAAAAACCGGCAACTAATAGTGTAAGAAAATAGCAGGAAAGTTATGCTGCAGCATGTGACATACCAAATTACAGGGCAGAGAGTGATTTGTTTTTCAAGGGCTACATCAGTAAACAAGTAGCATTTATTGCAGGAACAGTAAAACAATATTTGTTTTTTAGCACACATTAAAGTTGGACGTAACAAAATCATTTGAAATGAAACTCCTTAAACTAGCCAATTCAACAAACCACTCTGTCTCCCCCCAAAAATAAGCATTATTTTTCACAAGGTTTACAAGGCATTAGTCAAGAATATCAACTGGCATTATATTTTGTCAAAAAAAAATAAAAAATAAATAAATAAATAAATAAATAAATAAATAAATAAAAATAAAATAAAAATAAAATAAATATATATATATATATATATATATATATATATATATATATATATATATATATATATATATATATATATATATATATACATATGTGATTATATCATATAAAGCAGAAAAAATCATAACATGCTATAGTACAAACACGATTACTCCTGGACGCCACATCAATGATGCCAGCCATGTGATGAAATTATATGCTGTATTTCACATCATGAAACCCATGCAGCCAAGTGTCACTGCAGCACATATTAGGTAAGGCAGACACCAAAAGCTTGTTACCTGAACAAGATAAATTATAACAGGCAAAATCCACAATAAAGCATTGCATACTGTTTGGCAGGGCAGAGAACAAAAGTTTCCAAGCATTACACCTGAAATAAACAATGGCAGACATCCAAAGCTTGTGAGCTGAACAAGATCTGATTTATAACAGGCAAAACCAGCAATGGTGCGTTACATGCAATATCTGGCAGGGCAGATAAATAATTCCTTGCATTACAACTGGAAAGAAAGTGGCAGACATCCAAAGCTTTGTTAAATGAACAAGATCTGACTTATAACAGGCAAAACCAGCAATGGTGCATTACATGCAATATCTGGCAGGGCAGATAAATAATTCCTTGCATTACAACTGGAAAGAAAGTGGCAGACATCCAAAGCTTTGTTAAATGAACAAGATCTGACTTATAACAGGCAAAACCAACAATGGTGTATTATTTGCAATATTTAGCAAAGTATATGGAAAAAATTTCTTGGCATAACAAAAGCAACACCAAATAATGGCAAACATCCAAAGAGTGGTGGCATGGTGATAATTTCTGAAAACAAAATAACATCAAAATCAATTAATAAATTTATTATACCAATTAATACCAAAAACATTTGTTCAACATGCTGCAAGAAATTAGGAGCAGACCTCATGCACATGCAGGATAGATTTTCAGCTTCAGAGATAGGCAAAGCAGGCAATATATGATTATTATGTTGCAATAGACAATGAAAAAGCATTGATGCATTAAGCTAGAAAAAAATCACTTGAAGAAAACATAAGGCAAAAAACCCATCCCCAGCTGGTGTACATGCACACCATTCTGTTACAATCATGCACACTATCAATCCTGAAGACTGAAATATTATGCTGTAAAAGAAACTTATAAATATCATGAGTAAATTTATATCCCTAATTATTATTATTACTAATGCTGCAATTTAATTAATTTCTATTTTTTTTTTCATTTTGGTATGGGTCTGCTCCCTATTCCTCCATTTTAGTTTGTAGTATATCCTTAATTTTATGTAGATGAGGTGAATGTTTTCAGTTAGCTGGGTGGAACACAGGTGCAGAGGACTTAGAAATTCATGATTATTTAATTTAGACAAGAGCATTTGGGAGACTCTAGTGCCCAACATTGCCTTCTCCAGTGTTGCCTGGAGAATGGCTTCAACTTCATGAAAGTGTTTAAAAACACTATCACTGGGCACAGAGAGTCCCCCAAATGGAATATCTGGATTGTTAGAAAAGGCTTTAAAATAACAAAATAAATTTCTGTTGTCAAGTTGTTGTTTTACATCCAACAGATGCTCCCTGCAATGTTGACAATTATGTTTTTTCAAAAAATTTTTACAAGTCCAGCCAACTACATAAAACAAAGCATTGACCTCAGCAGGTGGCATGCTTGCTACTGACTCCTCATTGTCCGAGTCAGTATCTGAAGTGGGAAAATCTGCATCACAGTTTGAGGTTACGTCAAGGAAGTATGACTCATCCGCCTCACAGTTACTTGTCTGGGGAACTTGTGAATAATAATTGGTCATTACTGACTTGAGGCCCTTCATAAAATTGTAGGCAGTGGGATGGTCACAGTTCCCAAATCTAACCCTCAGTCTGGCAAACAGATTTTCAAGACAGTCCTGATTTAATCGCCGAGTGAGGAGGTACTTTACTTGATAACTCTGCAGATCTTGCCACAGAGCATCAAGTGCTGTCAAGTTGATGAGCCAGCCATTTACACAGTGAATGCGTACATGAGGTGGAGCACAGACCTTTAATGACAACAAGTAATCTTTAGTCTCTTTTATGATTTTCATATGACATGAATTTGAAGTAATGGCAGTAAGGGCATCTTTATAATTATAAATGGATGAACTATTGAAACAATCAAACAAAATGTCCACCTTATCTATGAATTCTGCAGTATAGATGGCTTTCTGTGGTAGCATTCCTGATGTTGAATGAACGAAAATTCCTGCCGCCACAGTATGACTCATCACTTGGGCAGCAAGATTGACACGCATTTTTGAAAAGCCTTCACCACACATATGTTTGCTGCTCAATTTAGGAGCAAGTCTAATACTTTGTTGCTGATCTTTTTCAAAAAACTTTTTTATGTGATCCCATGAAATTTTATTTTCTCCAATTTTAATATCATATTTGAGAAGTGTGTTCCTCAGGCTTTTCAAAAGATGTGGAGAATCAAAAAAAAAGTGAACCTTCTCACCATCGACTGTAAAGGAAGGATTTTCAGTTGTCATGCCAAGAGTCTGGAACAAGGAACGATGCACTCCCTCTTGATCACAAACTGTAAACATAACTCTGTGTCCCGTGTCCTTGACTTTTTTTATTGCTGTTTCATACAGTTCCCTGATTTTACAAGTTTTAATCCCTCCCGAATAAAAGAAACATCCTAAAACAAGTTTCCATTTTTTCAATAAGCCCTTAACCATGAACACGAGTGCATGATTTGCTGGTTTCAAACTCTTCCCATGCTCTCCGAAATCCTCCCTTCCTATGATAGAATCAGAGGCTTTGTCAAAATGCAATGATTCTTTAATACTCATGGCATCAAATGCAATCCCACAAAGTGTCTCTTCTTTTGACAAAGCCTGTGCTCTTTTCTTCAGGGCTGTCAGAGTCTGTTTGCTCCAGCCAACATTTAGTGAAATACCCCTGAGCCATGAGTGAAGTGTTGAAACTGAAGGCAAATGAAATACTGTGCTGAGAAATCGATAAGCCTTTGGACTTTGGACTTTGATAGTATCTAACTTTTGTTCAATGCATCAAGGTTTCTTTCACTATTGGTCTATTACCAACTCATGCATTGCATTTGGTACACAAGAAAATGTTGTGACTATTACCCGGGAACCCAGTGGGTGGTTGCTCCTCATGGCCATCTGCAAAATAGATAATGGGTATAAGTATTACATTTACTAACAAACACACACACACACACACACATGAGAGAGAGAGAGAGAGAGAGAGAGAGAGAGAGAGAGAGAGAGAGAGAGAGAGAGAGAGAGAGAGAGAGAGAGAGAGAGAGATTAAGAAAGTCATAAATAAGGAGCATGCATAACTTCGTCTTACCTGTGTGACGTGGGGTTGCAGTCGGCAGCAGTCACTACAGATGGCTTGAGTATGCTTTTGAAAGCCAATTTTCAAGGCTTTCACCCACTGGAGGCACCTGCAGTAAAAACATGGTAATTTTAACTAATTATTGTTAATCAATACAAAATGTAATGTAATGAAAGAAAGCAACAGACCTTAAAAATTTATATAATTTTTAACCCTTAGACAGCAGTGGAAATATACATAGACAGTCCTAAATTCAGTCTGTCAGTTTTGAATGGCAGAAATATAACAACACTTAGAGATTGCGGTAGGATCTATAGTAGACGATACAAAAAAATATCTACGTATTATGCAGGGTAACTATATATATATTTATGCTACGGTCCTAAGGTCGGCAATGACTATATGTATAGAGTATAGACCATTCATTTTTGGGGAGCTACTCCTCAAACACCGCTGTCTTCTAAGGGTTAATATGAAAATAATACTGGCTGCAATGCAATACCTGTTTATAATGAATGGATATGTTTGACTTTGGTACCCCTTACAAAATTTAATTTGAAACAAACTGAAAAAACAAACATATTTTACATATACTAGATTGTTTTCAAAACATTTATGATGCAATGCAGGGCAAATTTAAACAGACTGCTCTTTCCTTTGCTAGTGAAATATTTGTGTTTTGTCTTTCCATTATCATAATGTATTTAGTCCAAGGCAACTTCAAGTATACCTGTATATGTTGGGTTTAAATGAAATCATCAATCTGCATATAAAAAATAAAAAATAAAAATAAAATAAAAAAACTGACTAATTTTGTATTGCCAAATATATACCTGTCCTTAGCAAACATTGATGAAAGGCCCCAGTAGTTAGAATGTATCTGAGTAAGGATCGAGGAGGCCTCTTGTGAATTAGCTCAGTAATAAGACGGTGTCATCTAACAGTACTTCGGCATATGAATATGAGTCAATGTCACATAATAATTTACTTCTGACTATGCATCAAGTAAAGTGCAGCTTTTCAGATTTTGATAATACTGAATGAATTGCAGCCATATCTCACACAAAGTTAATATTCACACATTATAATCTCTACATCTTGTAATTTTGAATCTTTTGACACACACACACACACACAAATATATATATATATATATATATATATATATATATATATATATATATATATATATATATATATATATATATATATATATATGTATAGTATATTGCATTTTGGCAGCGAGGCAAGGTTAGGTAAATTTCTGAAATGTAATATGCTTCCCACTTCTTGTCACTGGCAATCAACGGCAGCGGGTCAACTCCAGCAACAGTTTGCCTTCGTCATGATTTTGTGAGGGGTTAGGGGTTTCTTCTTCCTAATTTAACTGTAATGTGGAGATAACTTTGGCCAAGCCTGTTCTGACCTCTTACCCAACCAGGCCTGTTGCAGGCTGCATAGATGAATTGAAAAGTAACTTCACTGCTCAGTATAATACATAAATCGGTCCATAAATCTTTCACGTCAACATAAAAATCTAAGGGTTGAAAAAAAATCATAGACCTTTAAGATGAGGACGGTTAAGTAGGTGCCTTGCATTATCTTGAAGAACAGTCACCCCAGTGTTGTCTGAGGGGATCTGTGGACTGCTTGAATGGCTTATGTACAATATACATACGTATTTCGCTTGCCTTCAGAGCACTGTTGTCTAGTTGCTCGCAGAAATTCATTATTTTGCTGAAGTTATAATCAGAATTTCCACATATAACTTCACTTACCTTCTGGCATCCTTTGGGAATAAATGGAGCTTCACACCAGGGTGTGTTCTCCGTTTCTTCCCACAAACACAGCAGGCCGCACATTTGAGATTTGGAGCCATGGCGGGTAGTTACACGAGGGGCCGGTGTGTTGATATTTGAATGACGGCAGCGTTGCCGTCGATCTGAGAAAGACGTCTGGAAGTAGCGCTATAATAACCAGTATATCAGTTAGCCCAAGATAATCTTATCCACCCACTCTTTCCCCCTACAAACCAATAAATCTATGTAAATAATTACTGGAGGAATTAAGTCAGCGTGCTGCTAAAACACTGAGGTTGAGAGAAAAAAACATGTTTTGAAAGAAAGGCAGTTGGGCTACAACCTCGGTTCATTCCTGTGTGTATACAGACAGTTAAAACACATAAAGCACATCTATCCACTGCTAACCTCCCACAAATGCAGATAAAGTAATATAACCACGGTACAATAATATAGCATTACTAACATGACATGCAGTCAGGCTATATCTACCTGATAAATATATTTAGTTCTTACTGTTCATTTTAGTATTTTTCTTTCTTTGTTTTTTTTTATTTAAAATGGGAAATAACCAAACTGAAGAAAAAAGTAGCAACATTTGCTGCTTCATCCCATATAGCAACACTGCTGATGGGTACTGGGGTTAGGGGGGTGGGTGTCTGGAGGGGGGGAGGCGCCTGGATGTAAACAACGCTGCACCTGCGCCATCTGTTGCAACCGACATACACCACCACCCGCCCACGGTCTCCCATAGAGGCCCCCTCTCCTGTTCTATAGTCTCCTTGCTGCCGACTCAGCACTTCCTGCCCGGCGGCCGGAGGCCCCGGGCTCCCCTCTGTCTCTCTTGTCCCAACAAGTAGAGTTGCACCATGCTGAGCTAACATTGCATCATGCTACAATTTCATCACATTACACATACAATCATTCACATACAGCACATTCGTAACAATAATGATAACACGTAGTTTTATGTTGCTCTGAGGCGTGTATAAAGAACAGAGGAATAGTTACTGTCGAAATGGAAAAAAAGAAGTGCAGATATTTAATGCTGCCAAACTTTTCATAAAATTCAAGATTGTGGGACCGAGATAATTTAATATATGGCACCTTTGAAAAGACCATCGTCCATTTTTCTTCCACCTTCTTCCACTATGCAACCACTTTTCCTTCACTTGCTCCACCTGTCTTCCATATCCTTATCCTCCACCAGTCCACCTGTCTTCCACATTACTCATCCACCTACATTCAAAACCATCAACTTTCTTTCACACTATTATAAACTTTCCTGCCATCTCTGCTCTTCCACACCACCATCTCCTCCACCTATCTTCCACCCCATGACCCACATCCACACCCACCTTTCCTCACCCGCCAGGCCCAGAACAGCGGGTGGCGGCTCAAGGCAACAATGAGGGAGGGAGAAGTGTTGTATGTATGATGTGTTTGTGTAGTGTATGTATGGTTGGATCCTGTTGTCATGGTTGTCTGTCTTGAAGGGAAAGAAAGAATTACTGGTCTTTTTAGAGTGTATGTATGTATGTATTGTTATGCCGGACGTGTTACTTAATTGGGTTCTGTGTCGCCGTCAGGAGACTCCGTGGGAGGGAGATATGTAAAACACCTTGCACAGCTTATGTAGTTTAATATTCCTCTTTAGTAGTGGTTCACTCTGACTCTTCACTGACCACTAGCTGACTATGGCTTGCTATGACGGACTGGGACTTCTCCCGCCCTCTTCTCCTATATATATACCGAACAGTACAGTCTAGAATGTTACAGTATATATTCGATCATACAAGAATGAACATGTAGCAAAAACGTGCGAGTTGGCAACACTACCCGCCTGGCGCCTGGCCGCGGGCGGGGCCTTGCTCCCCGTCCCCCTGCTCGCTCCTCCTGGAGTCTTCTAGAGGCCCATAGACCCCGGGGGAAGCTTCCAGCACAACACTATCCCCCCCCCCCCCTCTTAATTGTGATCGTCCCGGTCACACACTTAACTATATATAAGCATAAGAAAATTAATCAAATACATAATAATCCACGTATCGCCTTGGAGGCCTGGCCGCGGGCGGGGCCTTGCTCCCCGTACCCCTGCTCGCTCCTCCTGGAGTCTTCTAGAGGCCCATAGACCCCGGGGGAAGCTTCCAGCACAACACTATCCCCCCCCGCCTGTTAAGTGTGAGGGTCCCGGTCACACACTTAACTATATACAAGCATAAGAAAATTAATCAAATACATAATAATCCACGTATCGCCGTGGAGGCCTGGCCGCGGGCGGGGTCTTGCTCCCCGCCCCCCTGCTCGCTTCTCCCGGAGTCTTCCAGAGGCCCATAGACCCCGGGGGAAGCTTCCAGCACAACAGTATGTATATTGTTGTGGCTGTCTGTCTTGAAGGAAAAGAAAGAATTATTGGTCTTTTTAGTGTGAGTGTATGTGTATTGTATGGTTGTCTGTGTTTTGTTTTAAATCTTGGATTTAGAATATTGATAATCTTTTCAATGGGTAACTAAAAGAAATGCATCAAACAAACCTATATTTTGAGTTTTATTTTAGTGAAGCACATCACTGTTCTTTCCCAAGCCAAGGACATAGTACTTTGAAACAAAACACACATCACCTTTGCTACATAGAGGATGCGACGGTCAAATAACCCGAAAAAGGGTTGTTTTGTGTGATATATGGAGACAGGTAACGAGCGTTTTTTTTTACACAAACAAATAAAAAGCTAGTAGTTAGGGCATTGAAAAATTCAATAAATCAATAAATTTGTCATGAGGCGTTTTATTACATCCCACTGCCACTCAGCGAGCAATGATGGTGGAGTCTATACATAAATGACTCGGCCCAAGGGAACCTTAAGATGGCGGCTGCGGGCTGCAGGATTCCTACAGGCTAGTACAGAGAAAGCCAATCCAGTTATATCTGAGGTTGGATCCCTGAACCCCAACTCCAGCATTTTGTACTTGTTCTTTACAATGTGTCTGTATATGTGCATTCTAAGCTTAGCGGCTGTAAGGCCAAATACACTATTTATTATTGCTATTAATGCTCAGCCACACCCTTGACCAATAAGCCCCGGCCACAACAGCCAGCCCAGCACAGTCACCAATAAGATCAGACCTTTCACAGGACCCACCAACCACATGCAGCCTAGGTTGGAAAGTGAATAATAGATCATGCTGTCACATTTGTTCCAATAAATGATTCTTTTCTGCTCTCTGTGCACCACACAGCCCTCTTAACACCACCACAATAAACACTTGCGCTCTCCCACACAGCAGAACTGAATCAGCACAGAGCCTCAGCAGGGGAAATGGACCTTCATGTGCCTGGCAATCTCTTTCCTAGTCATGAAACGTTTTCCACAAACATCGCACTTGAACCCTTTATGACCGGAGTGTCTGAAGATGTGTTTGTTCAATCCATACTTCAGTTTGAATCTTTTTCCACAAAATTCACACTCATGATTTTTTGCATCAGTGTGTGTATGGGAGTGTGTGTTGAGGTGACTCTTTCGACTGAAACATTTCCCACAAACTTCACATTCATGATTTCTTGCACTAGTGTGTGTAAGGGTGTGTATGTTGAGGGTACTCTTCCGACTGAAACATTTCCCACAAACTTCACACTCATGATTTCTTTCACCAGTGTGTGTAAGGGTGTGTATGTTGAGGGTACTCTTCCGACTGAAACATTTCCCACAAACTTCACACTCATGATTTCTTTCACCAGTGTGTGTAAGAGTGTGTCTCTGGAGCTGACTCTTCCAACAGAAACATTTCCCACAAACTTCACACTCATGATTTCTTTCACCAGTGTGTGTAAGGGTGTGTGTGTTGAGGGTACTCTTCCTACTGAAACATTTCCCACAAACTTCACACTCATGATTTCCTTCACCAGTGTGTGTAAGGGTGTGTGTGTTGAGGTGACTCTTCCGACTGAAACATTTCCCACAAACTTCACATTCATGATTTCTTGCACCAGTGTGTGTAAGAGTGTGTCTCTGGAGGGTACTCTTCCGACTGAAACATTTCCCACAAACTTCACACCCATGATTTCTTGCACCAGTGTGTGTAAGAGTGTGTCTCTGGAGGTGACTCTTCCTAATGAAACATTTCCCACAAACTTCACACTCATGATTTCTTTCACCAGTGTGTGTAATGGTGTGTGTGTTGAGGGTACTCTTCCTACTGAAACATTTCCCACAAACTTCACACTCATGATTTCTTTCACCAGTGTGTGTAAGGGTGTGTGTGTTGAGGTGACTCTTCCAACTGAAACATTTCCCACAAACTTCACACTCATGATTTCTTTCACCAGTGTGTGTAAGAGTGTGTCTATTGAGGTGAGTCTTCTGCCAGAAACATTTCCCACAAACTTCACACTCATGATTTCCTTCACCAGTGTGTGTAAGGGTGTGTGTGTTGAGGTGACTCTTCCGACTGAAACATTTCCCACAAACTTCACACTCATGATTTCTTTCACCAGTGTGTGTAAGGGTGTGTGTGTTGAGGGTACTCTTCAGACTGAAACATTTCCCACAAACTTCACACTCATGATTTCTTTCACCAGTGTGTGTAAGAGTGTGTCTCTGGAGGTGACTCTTCCAACAGAAACATTTCCCACAAACTTCACACTCATGATTTCCTTCACCAGTGTGTGTAAGGGTGTGATGTTTGGGGTTACTCTTATTACTAGACCTTTTGCCACACTCACGGCTTTTGTGAGGTCTTACACCAGAGTGTGTGGGTGTATTTGTTGAGGTCATCCTTCCCTGCATGTCTTTTCCCACACTCTTGGCTGTGGCTGGTAAACTTCCCCTCACTCTCAGATCTTCTCGCACTTCTGAAATTCAAACTTCCCCCTTTGTGGCCGAGATGCCAGCAGTAGCCGTTGTTGCTGTTGGTGGTGGTGGTGGTGTTTCTGATCACTCCTGAACCTCACACCAGTAGCAGTCTGCTCCTGCTGATCCCAGCCACTCCAGCTGCTGCCCTGCCTTGTACCCTCCACTCCAACACTACTCCAGGTGGGAGGAGTCGGCTGGTCTTGCAGGAACCTCAGAGATGCTGGAGCAGGCGGCGGCAAGGCTCCTACAGAGCCACACTCAGGGACCAGTCAAGCAGGCAAGGCGCAGGATGCACCAAGGAGTCCTGAAGTCAGTGGCAGCAAGGATGGAGGAGGCGCTGAGCACAGCACCTGTCCCACGGCCTCACTCAACACCAGCACCAGTGGTGGCCGCTGGGGCACAAAGTTGTGTGCTGCAAAAGAAATGGTCTGGTAAGGGCAGGGCCGGATTTTGGGTTTAGGGGGCCCTGGGCACTAGAGCTTTGCGGGGCCCCCAGAGGAGGAGGGTGTGATTGAAGTGACAGCATGAAACATCTTATAAATATTAATAAAAGTAAATCACAAAAGTTAAAATCTTTGGGTTCTCTTACGTATTTTATTTATAAAATTAACCTGTAATTAGCTCCTTATGCAATACGTTTCAGTACCTTACTTTGTACTTAAATAAAAATAATCATTTAATTTCTCACTGCTTATATTTCTTCTAAAATAATACCATGATTAGAAAGGGGTACTTAAAGTACAGAAATATTGGGGGGATATCATGTTGTGGTAACAACCCCATCGATTGCGCCCCTCCTCGGTATAGAACCTTAAAAAAAAAAAATAAAAATAAAAAAAAAAAAAAAAAAAAAAAACCCGCTTCAGCGCGGGGCCCCTAAAAGCGCGGGGCCCTGGGCACTGGCCCCTTGTGCCCCCCCCTAAATCCGGGCCTGGGTAAGGGAACTGAAGTTGGTGGGAGGGTGCGGGGCAGCAGTGGGTGTCCCCAAGGCAAGCCCCAGGACGCCGGGTGGGGCAAATAGTGCGGGTTGATGATATCGCTGGTCTTACGTTATTTACAAGGACTACACTCTCTTTTCTGATAGGTTTTGATATGTTTGGAATCATTCTGGTTATTGATAATTCTTGGGAATGACTACTCTAGAATGAGCAGGGGCAAGATTCACAAAGCGTTAGTGTGTAGTGTTGGGCCTCAACAACAAAACTGCAATTCACAAATATAATACTTGAAATTCTTAATCTTATATTTCAGACTTAGGAAGTGTTAGGGAATATATTGAATAAGAAATGTTAGATAAATTGTGCATTTTGGAAAAGAAATAAATATGTGATTAATTTTTAAAACGCTCAAAAATAGATTCCTGAGAAATTAGCGTTGGGGGGGGGGGGAAAAAAAAAAAAAACATATTACCCCATATCTCATAAAGTATTGAACTTATCTGGATGAAATTTGGTAGGTGTCATCCTGGTCAAAGGGCGAGTGTCCCTCATGCCCCGCCCGCACACTCACCCTGGTCAAAGGGCATCCATGCATGTCCACTTCACGTCCCACCTCAGTCAGAAACACCTGCTGTGGCATCACTGTCCAGTCCTTCCTCTTTCACACCTTTGTCTATCACATTCTTGTGGAGTGCTGCTCACGAAGCAAACAATGCACTCTACTTCTTAATTCTTCCTTTAACCTGCTGCTTTATATCGCTTCCTCTTGTAGTGTTGGTACCTATTGGTCAAAATCGTATATTCTAGTAGCCTAATATGTATGCATAGGGCATACATATAACGAAATCAGTAAATTCAAGGCTCATCACAAACTCACAGCCATTCGAGGCTCATCACAAACTCACAGCCATTTGAGGCTCATCACAAACTCACAGCCATTTGAGGCTCATCACAAACTCACAGCCATTTGAGGCTCATCACAAACTCACAGCCATTTGAGGCTCATCACAAACTCACAGCCATTTGAGGCTCATCACAAACTCACAGCCATTTGAGGCTCATCACAAACTCACAGCCATTTGAGGCTCATCACAAACTCACAGCCATTTGAGGCTCATCACAAACTCACAGCCATTTGAGGCTCATCACAAACTCACAGCCATTTGAGGCTCATCACAAACTCACAGCCTGGCGAGGCTCATCACAAACTCACAGCCAGGCAAGGCTCATCACAAACTCACAGCCCAGTGAGGCTCATCACAAACTCACAGCCCGGCGAGGCTCATCACAAACTCACAGCCCGGCGAGGCTCATCACAAACTCACAGCCCGGCGAGGCTCATCACAAACTCACAGCCCGGCGAGGCTCATCACAAACCTCATCACAAACTCACAGCCAGGCGAGGCTCATCACAAACTCACAGCCTGGCGAGGCTCATCACAAACTCACAGCCAGGCGAGGCTCATCACAAACTCACAGCCTGGCGAGGCTCATCACAAACTCACAGCCTGGCGAGGCTCATCACAAACTCACAGCCTGGCAAGGCTCATCACAAACTCACAGCCCGGCGAGGCTCATCACAAACTCACAGCCTGGCAAGGCTCATCACAAACTCACAGCCTGGCAAGGCTCATCACAAACTCACAGTCTGGCGAGGCTCATCACAAACTCACAGCCTGGCAAGGCTCATCACAAACTCACAGCCCGGCGAGGCTCATCACAAACTCACAGCCTGGCAAGGCTCATCACAAACTCACAGCCTGGCAAGGCTCATCACAAACTCACAGCCTGGCAAGGCTCATCACAAACTCACAGTCTGGCGAGGCTCATCACAAACTCACAGCCTGGCAAGGCTCATCACAAACTCACAGCCCGGCGAGGCTCATCACAAACTCACAGCCTGGCAAGGCTCATCACAAACTCACAGCCTGGCAAGGCTCATCACAAACTCACAGTCTGGTGAGGCTCATCACAAACTCACAGCCTGGCAAGGCTCATCACAAACTCAGCCTGGCAAGGCTCATCACAAACTCACAGCCTGGCAAGGCTCATCACAAACTCACAGCCTGGCAAGGCTCATCACAAACTCACAGCCTGGCAAGGCTCATCACAAACTCACAGCCTGGCAAGGCTCATCACAAACTCACAGTCTGGCGAGGCTCATCACAAACTCACAGCCTGGCAAGGCTCATCACAAACTCACAGTCTGGCGAGGCTCATCACAAACTCACAGCCCGGCGAGACTTACTTACTTAGTTTACTTAGTTGTGTCTAGAGGTCTTGTGCCTCACAGTCGTGGTGGTCCACCGCTGTTTTGGGAGTTGCTGGCGTCTTGCTTCTTCAGCCGCACTTGGTCCGGTATGGAATTTGAGGCTGCTCTGCAGACTGCTGTATAGCCTGGCACTGGTGGTTCATCGGGCACTGCCCTAAGGAACTTGTCCAGTGCAGTTTTGAACCTGTCCACTAAGCAGCCTGTGATTTCATCACAAAATCACAGCCAGGCGAGGCTCATCACAAATTCACAAGGAAGTAACATACTTTACGATTCTATACAGTCACAACCAGTTGATAGTCCCTATATTAGCACATCTGTTGACACACACACAAATCACAGCCAGGTGAACACTAGTAGCTGTCTCTTGACGGGGCTCCCCACGCCGCCGCCGCGCTGCCAGCTGATCTTCTTCTTCTTCTTCTTTTGACCTGTGCCGCTTTGTATCGCTTCTTAGCTCCTCCTTTCGTTCCTCTTTTCACTTCTACAAACTTTTCTTTTCAGTATACATCACTTTCTTAAGCACTTCATCCTGAAACTTAGGTTTTCTGTCCTTTTCTTTTCCTGATTTATTTGCCTATGTGCTTTGCTATTTTCCACTAGTACACTTTTCACTCCACTTTTGCTGCTCAGATCTTTTTTTCCCAAACGCATGTCAAGAAAATTTTTGTGTGAGGTATTAATTTCACTGCTTCCTCCTTACTGCCATATAGTCCTAACACGGTACTTATTTACTCCTCCGTCTTCCTCCTCCAATCTGCTATGCCACTCCTCTTCCCCAATAATTTCCACTACTGAAGCCAATAGCCTTTGCCTCTCCTCTTCATACCTGTCACAGGCCACTATCAGGTGCTCTATTGTTTCCTTTTCCCCTATACACAAGCTACAGTTTTGGTCCTGCTCGTCTCTGCTTCTCCCTAGGGATGGGCAAGTACCGTTAATTTGAGTACCGGTAGTACCGGTACCGAAAACTCAAGTACCGTTAGTACCGGTACCGGTACCCAAAGGAGTTTTTTTTTCTTAATGACTTCTGATGAAATTCCCAAACAAATTTCCTGTAAAGAAAACTCTCTCTTCCTTCAACTTAATATCAACTAGAGTAGAAATGCAACGTTTAGGAGCCTTCTGATTAATGTAAAATCACTTAGGTTTAAGGACAGACCACCTAGTCTGTACCATGGGGTCTGTGTGGTCTAATTTTCTATGTAAATCTATGTAAATCTCTCTCTCTCTCTCTCTCTCTCTCTCTGAATGAAGTGAATATTTATTTTTTCGAAAAAAAAATAGCATGTATAGTTATTATGGATGTACTCGATCATAGTCTAACAACAATAACAATATTTATTAGCAACCTAAAAAAGAAAAAGAATCGGACATGAAAAATTATCCAGTAACTCCAATAAATAAATCAAATAATGGAAACGGGAGCTGTGATGGAAACGGAAAGCAGGACAAAATGGTGGGAACTTGGGGAGACGGTCAGCGGGGCAGTGACTCAGCGTCTACACACAGGGCCCATACCGCATGGAGGCGGGCGAGCACCGAGTGATCATTAAGCTTCCCGGAACCCAAGTGATCATGATGCTTCGCGGTACCAGTACCGATAGCAGTTATCGATACCAGGTACGACGCGAAGCATCATGATCACTTGGGGTACCTGGTATCGATAACTGCTATCGGTACTGGTACCGCGAAGCATCATGATCACTTGGGTTCCGGGAAGCTTAATGATCACTCGCCGGTACTGGTATCGATAACTGCTATCGGTACTGGTACCGCGAAGCATCATGATCACTTGGGTTCCGGGAAGCTTAATGATCACTCGGCACTGCGCATTGCCGTTAGGATCTTAGTGACGCTCGGTGCTCGCCCGCCTCCATGCGGTATGGGCCCTGTGTGTAGACGCTGAGTCACTGCCCCGCTGACCGTCTCCCCAAGTTCCCACCATTTTGTCCTGCTTTCCGTTTCCATCACAGCTCCCGTTTCCATTATTTGATTTATTTATTGGAGTTACTGGATAGTTTTTCATGTCCGATTATTTTTCTTTTTTAGGTTGTTATTGTTATTAGACTATGATCGAGTACCCACTACCCATATCACCGAGATATCCACTCACTAAGTGGTGATCTCTCTCTCTCTCTCGCCTGCTACACCTCCAATATTTAATCATCTTATATAATTCATCATGCAATTCTTTATAGCCAGAAACTCTCGCCAAGGGATTCAAACTTTTTTCGTTAATGCTTTATTGGATAAATATGATCTCTCTCTCTCTCTCTCTCTCTCTCTCTCTCTCTCTCTCTCTCTCTCTCTCTCTCTCTCTAAAAGTTAACGAGTCATACGAATTTAACAGTGGCAAGTAAAAAGAAAACGAAGTCTTGGGTTAAAAGTTAGTGAGTCCCACGAGTCTTTAGAAAACGCTAATATATATTGTTATGCCGGACGTGTTACTTGGGTTCCGTGTCGCCGTCAGGAGACTCCGTGGGAGGGAGATATGTAAACACTTTGCACAGCTTCCGTAGTTTAATATTCTTCCTTAATAGTACACTTCACTTTGACTCTTCACTTACCACTAGCTTACTATGACTGGGACTGACTCTCTCTCGCCCTCTTCTCCTATGTATATCCAGAACAGTCCAGTCTAGAATGTTACAGTATATTTTAGATCATACAAGAACATGTAGCAAAAATATGTGCGAGTTGGCAACACTTCCCGCCTGGCGCCTGGCCGTCTTGCGGGCGCGGACGGCTCGCCTTGCTCCCCGCCCCCTCGCTCGTTTCGCCGGGAGCCTTCTAGAGGCCTATGGTCGCCGGGGGAAGCTTCCAGCACAACACTATCCCCCCCTCTAAATTGTGATCGTCCCGATCACACACTTAACTATATACAAACGTAAGAGAATTAATCAAAAACATAATAATCGTCGTATCGCTATGGACGCCTGCGTTGTCTCTGTCTTCTGCTCGGTGCCTCCTGCACGTCTGTCTCCTGGTGCGCCTCGTCGTCGTCCGCTTCTTGGGGTGTCCCTGGAACATCTGCCGAAGCCGGGAGGTTATCTCCCTCGGCTGAAAGGTCCAGAAGGCTTATGTCGTCGTCGACCTCCTCTCGGTCCTGGACGTCCCTTTCGTTTTCGTCGGCTGCTGGGTGTCTGTAGTTGTTCCAGGTGTAGTTTCCCGGACCGTGGTACCTCCATAGGCGGTTGACGTGGACAACTTTCGGCTTGGTCCTTTCCGTTCTCCGGATTCGGTAAGTCACGTCGGAGAGGCGTTCTAGCACAGTGTAAGGGCCTTCCCAGGGGCTCTGTAACTTCGGAGACTGTCCTTTCTTCCTCTGCGGGTTGTAAAGCCAGACTTGGTCTCCTTCCTTGAAGTCAACGTGGCTTGCCCTCATATTGTAACCCGGAGAACTTCAAGGCACCACGGACTTGATGGTGCACCTCTTCCAGCCGTTCTTCTAGTTGACGGGCAAAACTGGAGGCGTCCCTTGGAAGGCTTTCCCCAGGAGGCCTTCCTGTCAGTAGGTCCACCAGCAATCGCAGCTCACGTCCAAACATCAGCTTTGCCGGTGAATACCCCGTAGTCTCGTGGGCGGCAGACCTGTAGGCCATGAGAAGCGCAGGCAGCTTCTGATCCCATGAAGACTGATCATTGTTGCACTGCTTGGCCAACTCCTGGCCCAACGTCCAATTAAACCTCTCCACCATTCCATCTGACTGTGGGTGCAGAGGGTTGGTCCTGGTCTTCTTGATACCCAGAAGCTTGCAGCACTCAGCAAGGACTGTTGACTCAAAATTCCTTCCCTGGTCGGAATGGAGCTCGTTAGGCACACCGAAGCGACAGAAGAACTCCTCCACCAAAACCTTGGCGATGGTAGTGGCTTCCTGGTCAGGGATGGCGTAGGCTTCCGGCCACTTGGTGAAGTAATCCATTGTGACGCAGATGTACCTATTTCCGTTCGTCGTCAGAGGCAAGTGTCCTGCTATATCCACTGCCACCCGTTCCATGGGGGCTCCAACCTGGTATTGTTGCAATGCGGCACGGTGATGCTTCTTGGGGCCCTTCTTTGCACAGCACACCTCACACGCGTGACACCATTCTTCCACGTCCTTCCTCATGCCAACCCAGTAGAACCTTTGGCGCAGGCGACTCAGTGTCTTCTTTACCCCAAGGTGTCCGCTGGTGATGCTGTCGTGCATTTCTTTCAAGACGCCTTCCCGTGACTTCATAGGAAGCACTGTGGACCAGTAGTGGTCAAGACCATCATGAGAGACCCAGCGTCGCTGCAACACCCCGATGTCCATCCGAAGAGTGTCCCATTGAGTCCAGTAATTCTTGGTGGTAGGGCTTTCTCTCGAGATTACTTCCCACCCAGGTCGCGTTGACGACTGACTCAGCTACCCCATAATTGGTCTCAGATCTCGGTCCTCCCGTTGCAGTTTACCCAAGTCTTCCCATGGCACCTCCGCTGTCTGTTCCACTGTAGTGCGGCGGCACATATTCTGGACGCTTTCCCTCTGGAGGCAATGTTGACACTCAGGTAGGCAGGGGCGCCGGCTCAAGCTGTCCGCGTTACCGTGTGTTAGTCCAGATCGGTGCACAATAGTGTAGTGATGCTGCTCTAGTTTACCTATCCAGCGAGCAAGCTGGCCCTCAGGGTTTTTCAGTGACTTCAGCCACCGCAATGCAGCGTGATCCGTGCGGATGGTGAAAGTTGCACCGTACAGGTAAGCATGGAAAAAGTCAAGGCTCTTGACTACTGCCAGGAGTTCTTTCCGGGTCACGCAATAGTTTTTCTCGGCTGGAGTGAGCTTCTTGCTGAAGTAGGCCACAACCCGTTCCATGTCGGCACATGCCTGGGACAGCACTCCACCAATCCCCTCATCACTGGCATCACAATCCACTATAAAAGGCTTAGAGGGGTCTGGGTAGGTGAGTACGGGCGAGCTGATGAGGGCCTCCTTGAGCTTCTCAAAGGCAACCTGAGTTTCCGCTGTCCACTCAAACTTGCGCCCCTTCTTCGTCAGGAGGTGCAGTGGTGCAGCAATCGTAGCGAAGCCTTTCACAAACCTGCGGTAGTATGAGCACAACCCGAGGAAGCTCCGCAGCTCCTTCACGTTGGTGGGTGTCGGCCAGTCCCTTACCGCAGCCACCTTCTCAGGATCAGTGCGTACTCCAGCCTCGCTCACGATGTGTCCCAAGTATTGAACCTCCTTTTGGAATGGACAGCATTTTTTCGGGCTAAGCTTAAGGTGTGCAGCTCTAAACCGGGCGAAAACCTCTGATAGCCTTTCCATCTCCTGCTCGAAGGTCTGGCCAAAGACAATCACGTCGTCGAGGTAGATGAGTGCCGTCTTCCAGTGAAGTCCCTCCAGCACCCTCTCCATCAGCCGCTCGAACGTGGCCGGCGCGTTGCACAGGCCAAAGGGCATGACCTTAAACTGCCACAGGCCTTGACCGTAGGAGAAGGCTGTTTTCTCTTTGTCCTGCTCCGCCATTTTGACTTGGTGATACCCAGACTTCATATCCAGTGTTGAAAACCACTTGGAGCCCACCAAGGCGTCGAGCGTGTCGTCGATCCGTGGGAGTGGGTATGAATCCTTGATGGTGAGATCGTTGAGGGCTCGGTAGTCCACGCAGCACCTGAGGGAACCGTCCTTTTTCCTGACGAGCACTACAGCAGACGCCCACGGGCTGCTGGACCGCTCGATTAACCCCTGTTGCCGGAGATCATCCATCACCTCATCCATCTCCTTGCGACGGGCTGGTGCCATCCTTCGAGGAGCTTGCTTCACTGGGCGGTGGCTACCTGTGTCGATGTGGTGCTCTACCAGGTCCGTACACCCCAAGTCCAGGTCTCCTGTGGAAAACACATCTGCATTCCTCACGAGAAGCTCCTGAGCTTTTCCACTTGGGGCTCCTCTAGACACTTGGAGCTCCTGTCAAACAGGTCGCACAGGTAGTCGGGCAGCTCCTCCTGGGGCTTCGTCAGGGTTCTCCTGCAGACACAGGTTCTTGGTTTCTGGTCGATCTCTTGGCACAACCCCACCATGGTCCCTTGTTCTATTTTCTTTGGACTGAAGGAGACATTGGCCACGACGACAGGCACTTCCGCTGCAGCAGGGTCTACCAAAGTACTGCCTACAATCACCCCGTTTTCTACCGGGCATCGACTTCCACTCTCTACCACATACAGGCTAGCCGGGGGGGCACCCGTAATTTGACAGGGTAACAGCATCTCCGACCTCGGAGGAATAATGGTGGTGCGCTTGACCGTCACTGGCAGGTCTTCCTTGTTCACAGTCGTCAGTGGCACCCTCCTTCCTCCTACCGTCAGCTGCTTAGCTCGGAAGTCCAGCTCGCACCTGTGGGAGACAAGATAATCCATACCTAGGATGCAGGGGTCGTCCATGTCGGCCACGTACACAGAGAGAAACTCTTCCTTTCCTCCGAGCTCAAACTTCACGTCCACTGGGCCTCTGAGCTCTGCGTAGTGTCCTGTGACTCCGCACAGTCGATGCGGCGTCTTAAGGCGGTGTCACACTAGCACTTTTTCCGTCGATTAATGCGATTTCCGTCGATTTTTCATCGTTCCGCATGAACTTATCGCATGAATTTGTCAGACGATCAGGATCGTTTCCGCCTGCAAATTTCCGCCTTTGTTTACATTTCCAAGACCAAGACCGAGACTTTCCGCGTGGCTTCAACCTGTCTCAAACGCTCTCCTGCAGTGACAGCCTTCCTCATCCTGGTGTCATTTCTGGCAATAAGAGGTGTCACTAACTCCAGAAGTCTGTGGTACTGGCTTTTGTCCAACCTGATCCAATTCTTCAGAGTCTCATGATCCTCTAAACTCAGCTCTTTTAACAGCCTGTGGTACACACTTTCTCTTTCCCGACGAGCCAACCATGAGCGCATCCATGCACGCTTTTTGGCTTGTTTAGCTCGTCTAAGTCTCACAATACACAGTATTAAGTTCAGAGCAGCGTATCTTTGCCGCAGCGTGGACTCCATGTTTGTTTACATTCCTTGGTCTGTGCCGACGGAAAGTTTCAGACGAAACCCAGTTTGTGTGTGACAGGCTGCAGCCAAGATATCGACGATTTTCAGAAAAACGACGGAAAAAGTTGACGGAAAAAGTGCTAGTGTGACACCGCCTTTAGGAAGCCGACGATGACTCACCACGTCAGGCCGCACCAATGTGCGTTCCGAGCCTGTGTCGACGACCACAGGCCACAACACTCCGTCAACCTTGCCCTCCACTTGGCAGCTTGTCATGGTGGTTCTCCTGCACACTGATATCTTCGGGGCATGTACAGGACAGACTGGTCGTTGCCCCCGTGAACCAGTCCTTAGTTTCCCGAGTGGTGGTCCCTCGTTGGGGGCACATTTTTCCGACACTCATTCTTCCAGTGCCCCTTTTCTCCACAGGTCCAGCACTTGGGTCCTTCTCTGGGCTGCTTCTTAGCGCCACCTTCATATTCCTTCTTCCTCTTATAGCATTCGTTCTCCTTGTGCCCAACCTTCTCGCAGTACCAGCACGTTCCTTGGAACCTGTCTGTGTCGTTGACAGCGCCCTTTCGTGCCCTAAAGCCAGAAGTCGAGTCGTCCCTGAGGCTTGACAAGCTAGACCTAACAAAGGACTCAAACTCCATGGCACGTGCCAGAGCTTCCTGCATTGATGTTGGCTTAGCTTGGTTCACTTGTATCTTCAGCTGAGGGCTGTCCAGGGCATCGATGAATTGATCACGCAGCAAAACCGTCAGCAGGTCAGGGGTGGCACCTGGGTATGCCTTGTGCGCCATGCTCTCAAGGTCCTGAGCGAGTTCCTGAAGAGACTCGCCGCGCCTCCTAGTTGCGGGTTCTGAACCTAACCCTGAAGAGCTCGTTCTGGTGTTTGGTCCCATATCGTTGCTCCAGCGCCTGTGCCAGCCCGCTGTAGCTGCCCTTTGTTGCATTATCGAGCTGAGCAAGGACCTCCAGCGCCGCCCCTTTCAGGCTAGTGGCCAGCTGTACCGCGCACTCTTGGTCATCCCATCCGTTCCGGGCTGCCAACAGCTCAAATTGAGCGCGGTAAGCCTCCCAGGAGACCTTGCCATCAAACTCCTGAGGCTTCTTTCTAACAGGCGAACCCAGCAGACTCATGGGGCTGGCGAAACTTCTTGCGGGGATAAACTCAGGCGAAGCAGGGCTCAAACTACCCCGGACTTGCGTAGGAGAAGCATCTTGGGTACAACTAGCCCCTGCAGGCACTGGCTGTCCGTTTCCAGCCAAGCAGTCTTCGAGGGCCTTCACTCTGTCACTTACATCACAAACTGCCTGTTCTGTACGGTTCACCTTTCCTTGCACTTCTAATATTTCTTTGTGTCGTCTCGTACCACCTCCATCTCTTGTTGAAGATTTGTGTTCTTTCTCCACTTCTATCAGGCGTTGTCCCAAGTTCGTGGTCACATCAGTCATTTCTCTTCGCACTGATTCACTTCCATCTTGTACTGTTTTTAGCTGTAGCTGTAATCCTGTGAAGCGATCTTCTAGCTGTTCTTTGAGTTCTTGGAGTGTTCCTTCTTGTTGTTGCTGTGCTCTTTCTTGTTGTTCTTTGAGTTCTTGAAGTGTTCCTTCTTGTTGTTGCTGTGCTCTTTCTTGTTGTTCTTTGAGTTCTTGGAGTGTTCTTTCTTGTTGTTCTTTGAGTTCTTGGTGTGCTTTTTCTTGTTGTTCTTTGAGTTCCTGGAGTGCTCTTTCTTGTTGTTGCTGTGCTCTTTCTTGTTTCTCCCCCTGTAGTCTCAAAGCTTCCAAGAGCTCAGTCAACACGTCGTCCCTCTGGGCAGCTTGGGAACGAGTCTCCATGGCGAAAAAAACCCAAATGCCTACACTCCTGACACCAGTGTTATGCCGGACGTGTTACTTGGGTTCCGTGTCGCCGTCAGGAGACTCCGTGGGAGGGAGATATGTAAACACTTTGCACAGCTTCCGTAGTTTAATATTCTTCCTTAATAGTACACTTCACTTTGACTCTTCACTTACCACTATAGTGCGCGCCAGCTAATTTGGCCCGTGAGAGGGAGGGCCGTGAAAAATGCTCATATGTCAAGTGAACGTATTTGGCTTTAATTAATGTGCGTCATTTAAAAAAAAAAACTTTTCAAAAGATATAAACACACACTAATATTATTTTAATTCAAACTGCAATGAGCTACACAGTGTACTGTTACTTATATATTTAGGTTATTATAAAACGGTGGAGAAAACGTGACAACAGTGTTCAACAGTGTTGTCGGGTCACGACCTCACTGACTCCTCCTCTGGCCACTCCCTGTTCCCTCGGCCCAGCCCGGCATTCCACTTCCATCCACCACAGAGGAAGCATGGCAGCTCATCCAAACCATCACTCGTCTCACTTACGTAGTCAGGCAGATATGAGGGAGATAAATCTTTATCATGAAGTACAAAATCTGTTAAAATTCGGGACAGAGAGAGAGAGAGAGAGAGAGAGAGAGAGATGGGTGGGAGCTAGACCCTGTTGGAGGCGGAGCGACAGATATGTGGCAACGCTTTAAGAGCTTAATGACCTAGGCTTTCCCGTGAAGCTCCTCCTTCACGGGCCAAAATAGCTGGCGCGCACTATAGCTTACTATGACTGGGACTGACTCTCTCTCGCCCTCTTCTCCTATGTATATCCAGAACAGTCCAGTCTAGAATGTTACAGTATATTTTAGATCATACAAGAACATGTAGCAAAAATATGTGCGAGTTGGCAACACTTCCCGCCTGGCGCCTGGCCGCGCCCCGCGGGGCGCGGACGGCTCGCCTTGCTCCCCGCCCCCTCGCTCGTTTCGCCGGGAGCCTTCTAGAGGCCTATGGTCGCCGGGGGAAGCTTCCAGCACAACAATATTGTTATTGTTATTAGACTATGATCGAGTACCCACTACCCATATCACCGAGATATCCACTTACTAAGTGGTGATCTCTCTCTCTCTCTGAATGAAGTGAATATTTATTTTTTCGATAAAAAAAATAGCATGTATAGTTATTATGGATGTACTCGATCATGGTCTAATAACAATAATATTTATTAGCAACCCCCCCAAAAAAAAATCGGACATGAAGAATTATCAATAAATCCAATGAATAAATCCGAGCAACTGGTACCGGTACCGAGCAATCTGGTACCGGTACCGTACCGTTTAGCTGGTACCGTTAGTACCGGTACTGGTACCGGTACCTGCCCACCCCTACTTCTCCCCTTTACTTCTAGAGTTCCAGACCTTGCCTTGAACAGCAGCTTACTCCCCCAGTCTCCCCGGTACCAATTTTCTCTTTCAGGCTTTTGTTTTCTCCTGTACCATTTTAAAGTCGACTTTTCTGCTGCTCCTGCTTGCCATTTTTCCAGGCCATTGGTGGCAATGCATTTCTTGATGTCCTTAACCCTCATTCTGTTCCACCCATTTTCAAGATTTTCTCTCCTCTTCCATCTAGCTATTTCTTTTTTCCATGAGGATGTTGTTCTGTCCTCTGTTATCACCTTTTTTACCCATCTTTCTTCACTTAGTCCTTCGATTTTCTTCATGAATCCCATCTTGCCCTTTATAATTCTCTCCTTAAATGTACTCCATCCCATTTCTCCCCTTAAGGCCTCCACGGCTGTGCATCTAGGAGCACCCAGTCCCCGTCTGCCCATGGTGTTCTGCACCTTTTCTAATCTTGCTGGCAGGTCACCTTCCCTGCACTCTGTTATTTCTGACCCGTACAGGCAGTATATGGCACCGCTATCCCCTTCCACATACTCCTGCCTACCTCGTATTTATTAATAGTCCTGAGCGGCCTTTTAATAAGTTCCCCATAATGAACAGATGTAATGAATAAAGCTGAAGAGTCCGTCTGTTTGTCTTGGGTTAATGCGCAGGACAGCCATCAGTTTAAAATCTGTTGAGGGCGGCTATTCCAGTCACGTATAGTGCTAAATAATAGAATTCTAAATGCCCCCATACACGTTGAGGACAGTCAGTGTGATCCATGGAGATATTAATGAGGTGCGGTCCCTCCTTGGAGGGACGTACGTACGCCTGGAGGAATATATTCTTCCTCCACGGACGATTGGACGTACGTATACGTACGCGCTTGACCCTGATCGACGGCCTCCATACAGCCCGTGCCCCCCCCAGGCTTGGGTCTAAGTACACGTACTCGCACTTAACTACACAATATCATGTACTTGTACTTGTATTCGTACTTGGACTCCAAGTACTCGACAATTTTACGAGATCTTTCGAGTACATTTGATTACAACAAAAACTACAAACCTGTGGCTGGTGTGGTGTTTGGTGACCTGCCTGGGTGGAGGTGAGGTCAGATTAAGGGATTAACAGCTGCGTGTCCCACGCTTGGGGCTTGGGAGGCCAGCCAGGTGACTTTGGCCCTGAGATGAGGTGACACTGAGGTCATTTTATAGGTGACCAGAGCAAAGAGGGGTTGGCAGTTTGGCACTTGTCAAATAACAGAAGGGCAGAAAAATCATGACTAAAATTAAATCAGTAAAACGTCCCACAATGCAATCCAATCGACTCTGTCATAAGCTTTTCCCATATGCATGAAGGCAGCGTATAGTTTCTTTCCTTTTGCTATTATTTTTTCTACTACCATCCTGAAGGCAAATATCTGATCCACACATCCCCTTCCCTTCCTGAAGCCTCCTTGTTCTTCACTGATTTTCTCTTCTGTAAGTCTTTGCACCCTCTCTGTTATGACTTTTCCATATACCTTTCTGGGTATACTCAGGAGACTTATACCTCTATAGCTCCCACATTCCCCTCTCCTACCCTTTCCCTTGTACAAGAAGTATGTACAGTATATTCATATTATAATTGGTTATAAATTATCTAGTATTCAGCTACATCAAATGAATTTCATGGTGGAACTGAACATTTTTTTGGCAATGTTCAAACTCTGCTTCTCGCCTTGCATCCTCACATGGTTCCCTCCCTAATGCATCACCGCTCAAGCTCTCACTCACTCACTCCCATATCTTCAACTTGTAAATGAACACTATTCCCAAATCAGTAGATAAACATCAATCTACAAGTACTCACAATCTACGCACACACTAACTACAATGCAGAGAGTAACAGTTCACACACACAGATAAAAGGAAGCACCACCTACCGCTTCAGTCTGGCCACATGCTGATAAAGGTCCATACTTGTAAATGTATCAGGCTCCCATTGCGACTATTTCCCAGCAGGGCCACAGAGAAGACTGACTGGGAGTTCATGGGTGACTCTTCCATTCAAGACACCTCCATGAGAGGCTTGTCAAATGGGTGAACTGAGGTGCCAACACGTCTAAGGGCTGCTTTCACAGTCACTTTGTTTTGATCGTTACCAATGGCGGTGATCGATGCTATAGTTTTCCACGTGAAACTGGCCTATGGGGTAGTGGCGGCTGCAAAGGAAGCGAGAGGTGTTGAGAGTGTGTGCCAAGGTGTGGGGCTAGGCTAACCCTGCACCCGCCACTACCCCATTGGCCAGTTTTACGTGGAAATACTATAGCAGTGATCGCCGCCATTGGTAACGATCAAAACAAACAAAATGACTGTGAAAGTGTCCCTCAGAACATGCCCCAAAACCCCTGCAGCATACGGCCGGCATGGTGCGCTTGTTCCAGTGAAGAATGAACCGGTGGAGTGGGTAATCAGGACACCAGCAAAAATGAACACTTTATTTCCATCACATCCTACACTTACACTAGGACTCAGGTGCAGGATACCCTCTTACACCATCAGAGGGCAGGATAGGGGGCGGGAGGGTGGTGGTGGGTTGGGTGAGGGAGGGGGCAGATGGGGAAGGGGGGCAGGGGGTGAGATAGCTTAGTATGGGTGAGGGGGGGCACTGGTGTTGGTGGTAGTGGTGGTGGCAGAGGGTGGTGGTGGAGGGGGAGGGGTCGGCCTTGGTGGGTGTTGAGTGGGTGGACCGCCCGCTCGGAGCCTCCCAGTTCTCCAGGGCCCGGGCCACCTCCCTGAACCCACCCAGGAATTTTGCACTGCCCCCACAGCTCTCCAGGCCTGCGGTGGGGGTGGGCGGGGGTGTTAGTGGGTGGGGGGGTCAGAGGGTGGGTGTGAGTAAGTGTGAATGAGTGGGTGTGCATGATTGTGTGAGTGGGTGGGGTATGGAAGGGTCAGTGGGTGTGTGTGTGTGAAGTTGCATGGGTGTAAGTGTGAATGAGTGTGTGTGTGTGTGTGTGTGTGTGGGTGGGTGTGAATGTATATATATGTGTGTGTGTGTGTGTGTTAAAAGGTGTGTGCATTAAATTGTTTAGTGGTTAGTGGGTTGACCTCAAATCTATATAATACTGAAAGAAAACAGTTCAATTCTTTCACTTCAGTCTAACTTTTATTTGTTTGCAATTGACTTTTCTACATAACTTGCATTACCTTGAATTTCCCCTCTTCTTCTAATTTATCCCCAGCCTATATTTTCCTCTCATCCCATCACTCCCTCCTACCCTGCACCTCTTAACGGGGATCATGTTTCTTAATGGTCCCTCTAAGCGAGAAAAATGAGAAAAAAATCACCCCTCACACAAACCATTTCATAATACATATCAAAGCATTTGTGATCAGATTATGTATCATCTATTTTTTGGGGTTTATATCATGGCACAAATTTGGCCCGTCGCTGCTACACGGTAAAGTCACAAATTTGGCCCGTCGCTGCTACATGGTAAAGTCACAAATTTGGCCCGTCGCTGCTACACGGTAAAGTCACAAATTTGGCCCGTCGCTGCTACTGGGTTAACGTTCTTCTTAATTTCTATATTCATTCACCCTTCCTTTCCTTCCTCTCTTATCTACTCTACTGTCTTTCCTCTCTTTCAACTCCCTATGCCACATGAACAGCCATTTTCCTTCCCCCTCTCTCCCTCTAACTTCACCCTTTCTCACCCTTGTCTTATGCCCCTTTTCCCTCTCTCCCTCCCTTCCACCCTTTTCTCCCTCCTTTCCCTCCCTCTCCTTGGCCATCATCCTTTCTTCCCTCTCCCCTTACATCACCCTTATGTCCCTTTTCCTTCTTTTCTTCCTCCCTTATGCCCTTTTCCCCTCTCTCCCTGCCTACTACCCTTTCCTCCCTTCCTTCCCTCTCTCCTTTTTTTCCACACTTTCCTCCCTCCCTTCCTCTCCCTCCCAACACTAACACACACTTACAGGAGGACAGAGAGCCGGGCGATGACCCTTCACCCTCATAAGAGTAGTTCCTCAGGTCATCTCCGGCAGCCACGTCACAACCTCCTCCTCTTCGTTTCTCCCCGCCGTCGTTGATGCCGTTCACACTCCCCTTCCTCCTCTTGTTGGCCTTCTCCCCAGTCAGTTCTGTCTCCCCGATGGATGCTGGGTGGTAGACTTCTGAGTGTTGGTGGTTGACTTGTAGCTCCAGTACGTCTGTAGGGTAATCAGGAAAGGTGGGTGAGGAGTGGCCTGGAGAGACTGGAGTTGTTGAGTAAGACCAGATTAAGGTGGATTGGACATGTGAGGAGAAGAGGAGAACACAACCTGAGACGTGCACTGAATTTTGAGGTAGAGGGCAGAAGACCACAAGGAAGGCCAAGGAAGACGTGGAGAAAGGTGGTGGAGGAAGATATGAGGAGGCTGAACATCACGGAGGAAATGGCTATGGACCGGCAACAGTGGAGGAGGCTCATATCCCATCCAACCCCACCATAGGGAATAATTGGACGTTAAACAATGATGATGATGATGATGATGTGTGTGAGGGTGTGCAGAGATGTGATTGTGTAATGATGATGCAGAAAGCCTCCCAAACCCACCACTAACGATAATGTATTCCACTTCACCGTCCATCCACACGACCTCTAGGTGTCATGAAACGCACTAGAAATTAATGCATGCCCAGGAAGGGTTTTACCAGCACTGGGGATCGAACACACAAGTGACTAAATGAGGAAATCAATCAGTCAATCGTGGCATACGCTGGGGGCACGTTGCCTTGCCCACTCGCCCCCCCACTCACCAGGCTCCCCCCCAGTCCTAGTGGTCCAGGCTGGCTGTCCGTTGGCCCCCTGGGTGTGTGACCGGCCCAGGGGGGAGGATGTGGTGCGCTGGTGGTCGCTGTTCACCCGCCCCGAGCCGCCTCGCCGCAGCGCTGCCCGGCGGTGGTGTTGGTGGAGCAGCAAGGCACACACCACCACTGCAACACACACTGCAACACTACTAATGCAAAGGGTAATACATATGTGCTGCAACACTAACTACAACACCACCATTCTAAGAGGAAACACTGTAAAAAACTTCAGCACCTGCAAAGATATCTACTAAAGCATCTGATCTGTAACACCCACTGCAGGACTTCATATGCATTACCCCACTGCAACACTCACTAGGAACACCCCTGCAGGAATTCACACTCACCCATCTCATCACCTACTAACTTATTGCAACACTATCTAAATAACTCATACTCATTCACCCACTGCACAACACTTGGTAACCTATTGCAACACCTGCTTTGATGTACCACTTCATACTCATTCACTCACTGCATCATTCATTTCAAGGACACCCATTCTGCCACACACTCCCCAACTCCCTCATTGCAAGATTTTACATTCATTATCCACTGCACGACCACCCCCTGCAGCATCCTCAAACCCACTACAACTCACTCTTTTTCCCCACAAAGCTTCACTTCTTTCACAATTCAACTTAACCCCTTGACTGTGGATTTCCTACAATCAGACATCACCAAGCTACAGGGATGGAACAAAAAGTGGCTGCTACAATTCAGTGAAGAAAAATGTAAAGTCCTGCACCTTGGGAGGGGATATCCAGCACACCAATACCACATGGGAAACACTCCACTATCCACCACAGAGGCAGAGAAAGACCTGGGAGTATATGTTACCGGGCTACCACTGAAAGCCAAATCCGTGCCAACTGCAGCGGATGGGTTAAACATGAGGACAAACAAGGCAGAGAGCAAGCAACAACACCATCCACCCCGGCCCCTCTCCGCTACTCACACAGGAGCAGGACGGACCAGGCGACGGTGGCCACGGTGGCGGTGAGGGATATCCTGAGGGAGGCGTCGGTAGGGCCACTCAGGTGACAGTGGCGCCCGCTGAACCCCGAGGCACACCGGCACAAGAAACCTGAAGGAGGGGGGAAGGGGGCGGGTGAGGAGTGGGATTTGATGCTGTGCGAGGAACCCCAGATGATCGCCTTGAGAAGTAATGCAGAGATTGTGCGAATAACAGAAAAGTCGATGAGAGAGAGAGAGAGAGAGAGAGAGAGAGAGAGAGAGAGAGAGAGAGAGAGAGAGAGAGAGAGAGAGAGAGAGAGAGAGAGAGAGAGAGAGAGAGAGAGAGAGAGAGAGAGAGAGAGAGAGCGAGAGAGAGAGAGAGAGAGAGAGAGAGAGAGGAGAGAGAGAGAGAGAGAGAGAGAGGAGAGAGAGAGAGAGAGAGGAGAGAGAGAGAGAGAGAGAGAGAGGAGAGAGAGAGAGAGAGAGAGAGAGAGAGAGAGAGAGAGAGAGAGAGAGAGAGAGAGAGAGAGAGAGAGAGAGAGAGAGAGAGAGAGAGAGAGAGAGAGAGAGAGAGAGAGAGAGAGAGAGAGAGAGAGAGAGAGAGAGAGAGAGAGAGAGAGAGAGAGAGAGAGAGAGAGAGAGAGAATTTCCCTTCAATTAAAAAAAAAAGAGCAAAAGGAAATATTGAAATAAAAGACAAAATCAGAGAGAGAGAGAGAGAGAGAAAATTATCATATACCATTCTTAAATGACCAAAACTCTTGAACTATAAACCGATGATTAAAGTTTGAAAAAAAGAGAAAATGATAAAAGATCGACCCACCCAAAATTGACTTCCCTTTTGGCCTCTTCCTCTTTTTTCTTTTGTTGGAGCAGCATCTAGCGGCTTTTCGGTCGCTGGTTTTGTTTTTTGCCCTTGAGCTGCCTCCCTTGCTAAAAAAATAATGAGGGAGTAATTAAGGCACACACCTGTAGCTGGCCCGCCTCACCTGCTGGCTCGTTAATACAGGTGCCGCCGTGCAGACAGGGGTCCCAGGCACACTCATCCTCGTCCACACAGCTGGCCCGCGTACCTGACAACACCTGGCCCGCCCCACACCTGCAACACAACACACCCACCTATAGTGTTGTGTGTAGTGTACCTGACAACACCTGGCCCGCCCCACACCTGCAACACACCACACCCACCTATAGTGTTGTGTGTAGTGTACCTGACAACACTTGGCCCGCCCCACACCTGCAACACACCACACCCACCTATAGTGTTGTGTGTAGTGTACTGTACCTGACAACACCTGGCCCACCCCACACCTGAAACACACCACCAACACCCACCTATAGTGTTGTGTGTAGTGTACCTGACAACACCTGGCCCACCCCACACCTGCAACACAACACACCCACCTATAGTGTTGTGTGTAGTGTACCTGACAACACCTAACTACAAACCGCAAAACACCACCACATGCCTACAAAACGGAGGTGTTATGTGTTGCACTGTGTTCTATATATCTGTAGCTGTGACTTCAGTGCATAAACAACCATTATCATCATCAGGGCTACACTTTCGCTTCTCACATTAACAATTTCTAAAGGTTAAAGAGGGGGTCAGTCGGGTTCTAATGAGTGTTTCTTTAGGTTCATGGTACAGAAGAAGGGTCAAACTAACACCGGGGTCATAAAACTACCCCTGGAAATGCCCACAACTCCTATGAAAGCCTTGTCAAATATGTGTTCTTGGGCAGCGATGTGTCTTATAATACGACTTTATGTGTCTTTGCTAGGCTTGTGGTCTGTATCCTTCACCACAGCCCCCAAACTATTACCAGGTGCAAAATTGACTCACCCGCAGTGGTAGGCCCGCCAGGTGTCCACACAGGTGAGGGGGGGGCTGCAGGTGACGTTGGTGCAGGCTGGGGGGGCGCCACATCCGTCCTGCACCCCCTGGAACATGCTGGTCTGGCCCCACTGGGTGTTGTTGTGGGCAGGGGGGAGGGGCAACACCCGCCCGGACACCCGCACGTCATCCACACACCCTGGGGCAGTGAGCAGGTGTTAGGGTGTTGGGGAGAAGGGGAGGGTAGCAGGGAAACACAATCATGCCAGGGACCCACCCACCCACCCAGGGGACAGGGATGGAAGGAAGGAAGGAACAGAGAGGAGAAAGGAAGGAAGGATGAAAGGATGGAGGAAAGGAAGGAACAGACGGAAAGAAGAAAGGAAAGAAGGATGGAGGAAAGGAAGGAACGGAAAGAAGAAAGGAAGGAAGGATGAAAGGATGGAGGAAAGGAAGGAACGGACAGAAAGAAGAAGGGAAGGAAGGATGGAGGAAAGGAAGGAACGGAAAGAAGAAACGAAGGAAGGATGAAAGGATGGAGGAAAGGAAGGAACAGAGAGAAGAAAGGAAGGAAGGATGCAAGGATGGAGGAAAGGAAGGAATGGACAGAAAGAAGAAAGGAAGGAAGGAACGGAAAGAAGAAAAGAAGGAAGGATGGAAGAGAGGACGGAACGGAAAGAAGAAAAGAAGGAAGAAAGGAAGGATGGAAGGAAAACAGGATAGAAGGTGGGAATGAAGAAAGACAGAATAAAATAATGACAGGAAGGAAGGAAGGAAGGAGGGATAAATAAATCCAAATAAATAAATCCAAAACAAGAATGGATTACAGGACATTGTTTTTCTTTTGGTTTCTTTGCCCTTGTGATACTTGTTACTATGAAAAAAAAAGAACACTTACTTTACTTAAAAAAACACAATAAGCTAAAGAGATCTCCCTCACTCCCCCTCTTGCTCAACCCATCACCATCTCCCCATCACCCACCCCTCTTTCCACCCCATCACCTCCCCCCCATCACCCCGCCACTCACCATCATGATAGTCGCCATGTATCTTAATGACGCTCACACCTGCGTACTCCGGTGAGCCGCCGATGTGCAGCCCCACCTGGCCGTCCACCTGCAGCAGCGTGGCGGCGGTGCTGGTGTTGGCGGCCTCAGCGTCCCCCAGTGGTATGGAGGCGTTGTACAGCTCACCGTCACCCTCGTCCGCTGACAGTAAGGTGCTGGAGCCGTGCCTGTGGGGGAAAGGATGCCAAGGTGTGCTCGGGTTACACACAAAGGTGAGTTGGTGGCATATGCTGTAGCTGTGGATGTTGGCGATGCTTATCTCTGTCCTGGTGTGCCTGTGGGGGATGAGAACCCATCACCCCGGCACAGGGCCAGTGTGACACCCGGGTTACCACAGTTTACCCTCCACAAGCTTCCCCAGGCACCCATTTATTGACCCGCCTGAGGAAGGACAAACAGCTGGGTGGGCTGCACGCTGACTGCCTGGGCAAGGATATGAACCAAGGCCCACAGATTCATAGCTAGGCATGCTAACCACTGAACTATGGAGGCGCCACTATAAACACTTGCCTGCGCCAATATGGGCTGGGGCCGACTACCATCCAGGCCCCTCAAGCAAGCCTACAGGCGCTATAGACGTAGACGTATAAAAAAAAAAAAAAAATAAAAAAAAAAAAAAAAAAAAATAATAATAATAATAATAATAATAATAATAATGATGAATAAATAAATAGAAAAGAATCTACACCTGCCCCCCCCCCAAACCCTTCCACACTTGCCCCCTCCCCAAATCCTTCCACACCTGCACCCCCTCCACCCCCCCTCACCTGGCAGCCCTGACGACGTGCCACCTGCCATCGGTGAGCCGCGCCCGGGCGAGGCACAGCGGGCGTGGGCGGCGGCGCGGGTGTGTGTGCAGCAGCAGACACAGGCGGCCGTGCACCAGCTGCAGCGCCAGGCGGTCGTGGCCGCGCTGGGACGACAACACCGCCAGCTGCCCGTCCTGCTGCCTCGTGCGGAACCTGACGGAGGGGAGGAGGAGGAGGAGGCTTGGGTACAGCGGAAAATGGAAAAAAATGATAAGTGAATAAATAAATGAAAATAGAATGAGTAAATAAACAAATAACTCCCATAGCAGGAAGGAGAAGGAGGTTTGGGTACAGCGGAAAATGGAAAGAAAATAGAATGAGTAAATAAACAAATAACCCCCATAGCAGGAAGGAGAAGGAGGTTTGGGTACAGCAGAAAATGGAAAAAAAATGATAAATGAATAAATAAATAAATAAATAAATAAATAAAAATGAAAATCTGCAGGAAGGGAAGTTTGGGTGCTGTGGATGACGCAGAGAAAGAAATAAAGCTTAGAGGTGAGTAAGCCTGGAAGCTGACGAAGAGTGACGCTTTTACTGAGAGATGAAGCAAAAGAAGAATGAGTTTAGCAAATAATCTGTAAGGTGACCAAGAAGATGAAGAAAGAGAAGAAAGACAACAGTGAAGAGGAAGACCAACGGGAAGAATCAATAGGATGAAGAGGGGGAAGAACAGCAACCACCCGAAACTGACCTCTCTTTCAGCCACTCTTTACTTTTGTCTTGTGGGAGCGGTGAGTAGCGGGCTTTTTATTTTGACACTCTTTTTGTTGCCCTTGAGCCGTCTCCTTTGTTGTAAAAAATAAAATAAGTAGAAAACAGAATAAAAGTGGAGGAGGCGAGAGAGGAACAATAAAAGGATAAAGCAACAGGAGGAAAGAAGAGAAAGAAAGCATCCCCCCCTCCCCCCGCCCCCTTCCCCCACCTGAGCTGCAGCGAGGTGGCGTGTGCGAGGGGCGTGAAGGAGAGGGCCAGGCGGATGTAGCTGTGGGGGAGGAAGTCTGTGGGCCGGGTGGGGGCGGAGCAGCCGTCACCCGCCCACCCGGCCTCACACTCACACTGCAGGCTGCCGGGGGAACCAACGCACCTGGGGAAGGGGGAAAGGGTTAGGGGTGGACTGATACACCTGGGGGGCAGAGACAGGCCTGTGAAGGGACTACACACCTATAGAAGGGGCAAAAAGGCGCATAATTTGACCTGGGGGAAGCACACCTGTGGAATGGGGACCTTTTACCTGTTCTATATTTCTTAACAGGAGAGGAAGCAGCTCATGGGAAGACAAAACATAAGACAAGGAAGCCTGGTGCTGTTTGCTGCAATATGTAGGACACTTAACTACTCTGTGGCTGGATTCACAAAGGCTTAGTGCATAGTTATGTTAGTTCGTAGTTAGTGAGTATGTTTGTGAATTCCGCTCCTGTGCAGAAAAGATGGAAATTCAAGACACTTAACTTTACATGTTACTGTGCACTGGAAATATACTACGTCACAGAGAGGAGGAAATGACAAAGATCCTCAGACATAAAACAAATAAAAATGCTTTCATACAAAAAAAGTAAAACAAAAGGAGGTCAAACAAGTGAACTCTCAGCAGCAATAACAACAAAACAACAAAAAGATGAGCATTTCTTAACCCGGTAGCAGCGATGGGCCAAATTTGTGGCTTTACCGTGTAGCAGCGACGGGCCAAATTTGTGCCATGATTTAAACCCCCCAAAATAGATGATACATAATCTGAGCACAAATGCTTTGATATATATTATGAAATGGTTTATGTGAGGGGTGATTTTTTTTCTCATTTTTCTCGCTTAGAGGGACCATTAAGAAACATGATCCCCGCTGCTACCGGGTTAAAAAGATGGATAAGTTAAAATAAATCACCAGAACAAAAGCAAATCAACCGTCATGATCAAAGAAATCAAGGTGTGAGGTGGCACTATGCTGGGTGTTACCTGGCATGGGGGCCACAGGTGAGTCCCTGGGCGGCACAGTCAGCGGCGGGGCACCCCGGGGCACTGCGACGGCCCAGCAAGCCCCGGCCAAGGTCAACAAGCTGTGGGGGAAAGGGGGAATTAAGGGGAGGGACACTTGATTACACTGAAGATCTACATGTGTTTAGAGAGGCACAGTTTCTTTCTTTTCTTTCTCTCTCAACTCTCCTTCCTCTGCCTCCCCATCAACCCTTCTCCTTCTCCCCAACCCCCCACTAGCCCTTCTACTCCTCTCTACACACTTATCACCCTTCACCCTATCCCAAGCACCCTTATCACACCTCTCTCTCATCACCCTTTCCCCTCCCTGCCTCCCCATCACTCCATCCCTTTCCTTAAGCCTTCCACCTCTCATCTCATCATCCTCTGCCTCCCTGTCAGTCACCCCTCCATCACCCCTGCCTCCCCTTCCCCCCCTCACCTCCCCATTGAGCCGCAGGTTCCTGATGCAGCCGGTGAAGGGGCGCTCCACCAGGGGTCTGGGCCACCCATACTCAGCGTGGGGGGGCGGGGGGTGCGCCCAGCCCCCCACCTGCAGCGGCCCGGGGGTGTCCAGGTAGCGGCCCCCCTCAGGTAGCCTCGCCCAGGCCCGGCAGGGGGTGGGGGTGGGTGGCGGGGAGGTGGTGGAGGCGGTGAGGTTCTGCAACAGGCTGGCTGCGTTGGGGGTGGAGGTGGTGGTGGTGGGTGTGGTGGTGGGGGTGGGGGTGGTGTCCAGGCTCCCTCCTGAGCACAAGTCCACCAGCAGCAGCACCACCTGGGAAGCAAGACAAGTGTTGCATTACTTCATGTTTACAAGCAATACTTTTACAATCAGCAATACTTTCTTTTTTTTACAACATAGGAGACAGCACAAGGGCACCAAAAAAAGGAAAACAATAAAAAAGCCCGCTACTCGCTGCTCCTGTAAAGAATCCAAAGAGGTGGCCGAAGAACAGTCAATTACGTGAGAAGAGGGGTCCTGATACCTTCCTCTTGAATGAGTTGAAGTCGTGGGCAGGATTTGGTTAGCTTACATTTTCTAGGTAAATAAAACAACTGAGGAAAAAAAATGGTATGCACAGAGGAGAAAAGACAAAGAATAAAGAAAGAACAAGGAAAGAAAAGACAAAGGAAGAACAGATAACACACAGCCCCAGAATCCAGTCCACATGTAGCCCCCCGAACATGGAAAACCCCTAAAAGCCCATCTGGTTAGGGGGCGTCTCTTTAGCTGAATGGCCGAGCACAATCTTCCTTCATCTGTATTTCCTCCTGCCTACGACTTGAACTCTTTCAGGAGGAGGGTATCAGGACACCTCTCCTCCCGAAATTGACCTCTCTTTCAGCCACCTCTAGATTCTTTTTTTAGGAGCAGCGAGTAGCGGGCTTTTTTTTTATTATTGTTTCCTTGAGCTGTCTCCTTTGTTGTAAAAAAGAAAAAAAAAAGAAAAAAAAGAGGCTTCCCATCTGGCTGGTCACGGGTTCAGTCCCTGGCGTCACAAATGTATGATTCCCCCTTCCTGGATCAGACCAATTTCTTGTGTTTCCCGGCGTGGAGATACTGTGAATGATGGGAACTAGAATCTGGCACTGCAAACACACGGACACACGGCTCAGCCCTTCCCTCACCTGCCGGGCCCAGAGCAGGTCAAGGCGGTGCCAGGTGTTGTCGGCGAGGGCGGAGGTGTTGAGGCTGAGGCTGACCGGCCCCCCGCCCAGGTCCAGCAGCACCCACGGCCGCCCCGCCCGCAGCTCAAGGGCCAAGACGTCCCTGGCGGTGGGCGGGGACTGGGTTGTGTTGTGGAGTGTGGGCGGTGAGTGGCTATGGGTGGAGTGCGTGGGTGGGTGGCTGTGAGGGCCGGCATAGAGGAGTGTTGCGTCGGGGGAGCGTGTCAGGAACTCCAGGCTGAGGTGCACATCAGGGCAGGGGGGCACGGGGGGCACCCACACCCATGCCTGCCCCCCGTCACCTGCCCCGCCCCCGTCAAAGTGCCTGGCCAGCATCTTGCACCTGGACCCGTGGGTGTGGTGGGGGCAGACACACCTGTAGAGGACACATGAGGAGGATATGTACAAAAGTGTTTGGGCTTGGAAACAGTCATTGGTAACTCCCTTACATAAGCTTGTGAGGGTAAAAAATGAACTACAAAATGAAGTTGTGCGCTGATGGCATTCACATATTTAACCCCTTGACTGCGGATTTCCTACCAGAAGACATCACCAAGCTACAGGAATGGAACAAAAAGTGTCTGCTACAATTCAATGAGTGAAGGTGTGTGTTGATGGCGTCCACAAACTTGAGACATGTGGGAGAAAACAGTTTGATAATCGGGACAACAGGAAATTTGCTACATCCAGTACAAGAATTCAGTAAAAACACAAAAATACGGATATGGAGGCAAGACACACAATAGAACTAACAAAATACAGCTGAGAAATACAACAAAGTAAATACACACACATCTGCTTAATCAGTACACACACACACACACACACACACGAACACACACACACACACACACTAATGAGGAGTTACTACTAAGAGAAGGATTTACCACCAGGAACACAAGAGGACATAGTAAAAAATTGAGGAAGGGAAGATGCTCGAGAGACATAAAGAAATATAGCTTCCCGCAAAGATATATAAAGGTTTGGAACGGACTAAGTGAGGATGTAGTATCGGCGAAGAGTGTGCAAAGCTTAAAGGAAAAGTTAGATAAATGTAGATACGGAGATGGGACCAGACGAGCGTAAAGCCCAGGCCCTGTAAAACTATAACTAGGTAAATACAACTAGGTAAATACACTCACACACCTTGCGCCCTGGGACGTACGCACACAGCGGCCGCCATTCAGACAGCTTCCCTCGACACAGCCCTGCGCCTCCTCCTCCTTCTCCTTCCCCTCACAGCTGCAGGCCGGGCGGAGGCTGAGCTGCGGCCCCACGATGGACGAGGTGTTTGCGTCCACCAAGACAAAGTGTTCGCTGAGCCCCGCCCGCAGCACACACCCGCCTGCACACCCTGTCGCCGCCCCCTCAGGACACGCCCCCGCCCCCACCTCCGTCACCGAGACCCCTGCAGCCTCACTCAGCTATGGGGGGGAGGAGAAGAGGAGGTGTTAGTTGGGGATGTGACAGTGTGTTGATGGTGAATAAATAGTGAGGAGGAAAGAAAAGAAGAAGTAAGGGATTGTGTGTTTTATTCCTTAGTGAAAAGAAGGAAAAAAAGGAAAATGGATAAATGGTTTGTAAAAATTGTGCTTTAGAGGAAAAGAGAGATATGGAGAAGTTGATTAAATTTACACATCTTTGATTCTATATTGTTTGCAGTGAATAAAAGATGAGGAAAAGGCGGAGGAAGGAGATGATAGCAATAGCAAACACACAAAATGCCAACTACGAAGATGCTACGAAGATGTCTGACTAAATAAATAACACAAGAATAACAAAAATGTGAAATAATAATGAAATGAAAACTTAGAGAGATAGAACATTGCGGGCTTGAGAGTAAACACAAATCTTCTAACATTCTACAAACACACACACAAAAAAAAAAAAAAAAAAAAAATAAATAAAAAAATAAAGAAAGAAAAAAATAAAGAAAAATAAAAAAATGTGTAATAATAATCCAATAAAAAACTTAGAGATAAAACATTGTGGGCTTGAGAGTAAACACAAATCTTTTAACATTCAACACACACACACACACACACACACACACACACACACACACACACAAAAAAAAAAAAAAAAAAAAAAAAAAAATAAAGAAAAATAAAAAAGTGTAATAATAATGCAATAAAAAACTTAGAGAGATAGAACATTGCAGTCTTGAGAGTAAACACAAATTTTCTAACATTCTACACACACAAAAAAAATAAGGAAAGAAAAAATAAAGAAAAAAAACAACAACAAAAAAAAAACATTCCTACCTTTTCCCGATGAAGAAGGAGGAGACACAAATCTTCTAACATCCTACAAACACACACACAAAAAAAGCAAGAATGAAAAAAATAAAGAAATATAAAGAAGAAAACAAAACAAAACAAAAAAAAACATTCCTACCTTTTCCCGATGAAGAAGGAGGAGACACAAATCTTCTAACATTCTACAAAAAAAAAAAAAAAAAAAAAAAAAATCTTACCTTGTCCCGATGAAGGAGGAGGAGATCTTGGAGACAGCGACCTGGTAAAGATGACGATGATGACGATGATGATGAGGCGCAAGAAGACGAAGATGACGGAGATGATGAAGTGGAGTGAGTGGAAGTGGATGATGGCGTGGATGAGCCTGCAGCGAGCCAGACCCTGGTGTGCTGGTGTGGCTCGGAACCCAGCGGCTCCACGCACACCGCCACCACCCCCGCGCCGCCCCCCGTCACCCACACACCCGCGGCCTCCACCAGACGGCTCAGCACCGACTCGCCGCCCTGACGGAAGGAATTGAGTTAGTGGTTGACACACACACACACACACACACACACACACACACACACACAAAAAAAAAAAAAAAAAAAAAAAAATAAAAAAAATAGATAAATAAAATAATAATAAAAAAAAAGATGAAGGAGAGAAAGAATAAAACTTGATGTGGATTTTTCTACGACCTATTTTTTTTTGTTTTTTTTGTTCCTATTTTTTATTTCCTCGTTTTTCTCTTCTTTTCTTCCACCTCTCAAATCGGAGTCTCCCTTTTCCTTCTCTTCCCTTATTCTTACTTTTTTTAATATTTTTTCTCTTGTTTTTTATTTTCACTCTTTTCTCTCTCTCTTTCTCTCTTACATTCCATCTCTCTCTCTCTCTCTCTCTCTCTCTCTCTCTCTCTCTCTCTCAGGTTTATTCCCTCTCCTTCATCACTTTCCTCCCTTCTCTCTCCTTCTCTCTCCTCCACCTCTCCATCATCATTTTTCTCCCTCTCTCCCTCTCTTCATCCTCTTATTCAATTCTGCGCCTCTCCATCTCCCTTTATTCTTCTCCCCTCTCCCTGTTCCTTCCATTTATTTCCTATTGACTCTCTCTCTGTGTCTCTCCCTCTTCTCTCTTTGGTTCATCTTCTCTCCTCCATAAATTTCCTCCTTATCCCTACCTCTTAATTTACCTTGACTTTCCTCTCTTTTCTTCTTCTCTAAATCATCTTCTTGTGTATTTCTTCCCTATTCTTTGTGTCTCATCTTCTTTAACCATTTTCCTCTGTTTCCCCTTCTACTTTCCTCCTCCTCCTCCTCCTCCTTTTCCTAACCCTCAAATACTCCCTCCTCCCATTTCACACCAATCCCATCAACCTCTCCTCATCTTCTCTCCTTCTCCTTTCCTTCCTCCTTTTCCCATCCCTCAAATACCCCCTCCTCCCATTTCTCACCAATCCCGTCAACCTCTCCTCATCTTCTCTCCTTCTCCTTTCCTTCCTCCTTTTCCTATCCCTCAAATACCCCCTCCTCCCATTTCTCACCAATCCCATCAACCTCTCCTCACCTTCTCCTTTCCTTTCCCCTTTTCCTATCTTCCCTCCTCCCATTTCTCACCATCCCATCAACCTCTCCTCCTTCTCCTTTCCTTCCTCCTTTCCCTATCCCTCAAATATTTCCTTCTTCCATTTCTCACCATCCCATCAACCTCTCCTCTCCTTTCGTCACTCTCTCCCTATCCCCATCCCTCTCCCCCTCACCTGCTCCCTCACCACCTGGCGCGGCGGTGCTTCCAGTGTGAGGGGCGTGGCACCCTCGGCGGCACTGGCACTCACGGCCCGCACCTCCACCGTCACATTGGCCTCCACCCCCACCTGGCCCTGCGCCTCGTCACTCACGCTGAATGCCAACTCGTACCTGTAATGAGGGCGAACAGGTAACAGGTAACAGGTAAAGGGCAAAGGCTAAGGGAGAAACAGGTCTATCATCACTGTCAATTTGGGGTGGATTGGAAAGGTCACTCTCCCTCCTTCCCTCCTCTGTGTGTCATTCCCAAGCCTCACTATCATCACTGTCACTTTGGGAAGGATTGGAAGGGTCACTCTCCCTCCCTCCCTCCTCTGTGTGTCATTCCCAAGCCTCACTATCATCACCGTCACTTTGGGAAGGATTGGAAGGGTCACTCTCCCTCCCTCCCTCCTCTGTGTGTCATTCCCAAGCCTCACTATCATCACCGTCACTTTGGGAAGGATTGGAAGGGTCACTCTCCCTCCCTCCCTCCTCTGAACTATTTTTTTTTTTACAGTAAACAGGTCAAAGGCAAAAAAGAAAACAATAATGAAAAAAAAAGGCTCGTAAATCATTGCTCCTATAAAAAAGAGTTGCTATGCTTTACTTCCTCCCTTATTATCTGTTTTACTCTCCCTTTTCTTTCTTTCTTTTTTACATCTCTGCCTATATAGCGCTGGTAGGCTTTTTCAGGGGCCTGGTGGTCGGCCCAAGCCCATTGTGGTGCAGGCAGTTTTTATAGTGGCGCCAGTTATGCTTGTCACTTATCGCTTATCCCCCGACCCTCTTCTCTCTTACACTTGGGAAAGGTTCAAAGGGTCACGCTCTCTCCCTCCCCTCTCAGCCACTCCCTCGACAAGCTTGGTCTCACTATTGCTTTAGTCTCCCTTCTCTTCTCTCTTATCACCTCCTCCCTCCCTGTCTCTCACTTCCTTCCCTCCTTTCTATTTCTTCCAATTTCTCTTTATCAATTTCTCTCCTTCCTCTCACTTCCTTTTCCGTTTCCTCTCCCTCCCTGCCTCTCCCTTATCCTTTCTATTTCTTCCTTTTTTTCTTTATCAAATTCTCTCCTTCCTCTCACTTCCTTTTCCTTTTCCTCCCTCCCTGCCTCTCCCTTATCCTCATCTACCTCTTCCATTTCCTCCTATCTACCCCCTGCCTCTCCCAGTGTCCCTGTTCATCCCTTCCCCCCTCTCCCCCTTACCTCCCCTCCTGCGTGGCGGCCCCCATGGTGAGGTGCCCCGTGGCAGGGTCCAGGGTGAAGGCGGGGTGACGTGGCCCCCGCCAGGCGTAGCGCTTGGAGGCGGCGTCCCAGTCATCAGGGTCCCGCACGTACACCCGGCCCAGGGGTACCACGGG
Source organism: Eriocheir sinensis (assembly GCF_024679095.1). Classification (NCBI taxonomy): domain Eukaryota; kingdom Metazoa; phylum Arthropoda; class Malacostraca; order Decapoda; family Varunidae; genus Eriocheir; species Eriocheir sinensis. The sequence goes on along the minus strand of NC_066550.1, from coordinate 9,702,702 downwards.
GGGCTGGGGGGGCGGGGACCCAGGGGCGGCCTTTGGGGAAGGGGGGAGGGTTAGAATAGGGTAAACAAGTATGGGAATAAACAAACACACACATACTGAGATGAACACACTAGGCAAACACACACACACACACAATTTTACATACAGAAGTATAACAACATGGAATGGACTTGACGAGGAGACTGTGTGTGCAAAAATGATTCATGAATTTAAAGCCAAACTGGATAATAAGTGTTATGGAGACGGGACAGCACGAGCCTAGTACAGCTCTTTTCCTGTATTTCACAACTAGGTGAATACACACACACACACACACACACACACACACACACACACACCAACACGTGGGCGGCCACAGTCTTGGCGGCGGGCGTCATGGGGTTGTCGTTCTCGTCCCCCACGTGCAGGGTGAGGGTGACGGTGGCGGTGCGGGGGAGGGGCCGCCCCGCGTCCCCCACCACCAGGGGCACCAGCACCACCCGCCCCGCCTCCCGGTCCAGCGACGCGCGGGTGCCCACCACACCCACGCCCCGCCCCTCGTCGCCGCCTGGGGGAGAGGAAAAAGTGACTGTGGTAGCCTGGGGAAGGGATTAAAAGCACTGGTTACCTGTGGAAGGGTCTGACTAGTTACCTGAGGATGGGTTAAGACTAATTACCTGTGGAATACCTGTACAATAGAGTAGTTATATGATTAGTGTGGTTCGTGTAGTTATGTGATTAGTGTAGTTTAGTATGATTAGTGTGGTTAGTGTAGTTATGTGATTAGTGTAGTTTAGTATGATTAGTGTGGTTAGTGTAGTTATGTGATTAGTGTAGTTTAGTATGATTAGTGTGGTTAGTGTAGTTATGTGATTAGTGTAGTTATGTGTGATTAGTCTGATTAGTGTAGTTATGTGATTGGTTTATGATTAGTGTGGTTATGTGTGTGTTTGTTGTCGTGTGTTATAGGGAAAGAGATGGACAGGACAAACATATAAATAGACACACAGATAGATGGATAGATGGACAGATAGACAAATAGATCCTAAGATAGATGGAAAGAGATGGATAGATACACAGATAGATGGATAGATTGGCAGATAGACAAATAGATGTTAGGATAGATGGAAAGAGATGGACAGATACAAAGATAGATGGATAGATTGGCAGATAGACAAATAGATGTTAGGATAGATGGAAAGAGATGGATAGATACAAAGATAGATGGATAGATTGGCAGATAGATGAAGGGACAGATCAAGATGAGATAACAGACAAAAGGGAAGACCAAATTACCTGTAGAAGGGCTTGTTAATTACGGTGTGTTTACCTGTAGTGTTTGTTGACGATATTAAAAGCAAACAATCATCTCACCTGGGTCCAGCGTCACCTGTATCACCGCCGCCACGTGGGGGGGGGCGCGGGGGTCCAGGGCCAGGGTGAAGGGGGGCCCGTGACCCTCCCTCCAGCTGTCCCGGTCCCCCAGCCTGACCCGCGCCACCTCCCTGGGCCCCGCGTTCTCCTGCACCGTCACCTCACGCGGCTCTCGGAGGAACGGTGCGTTGTCGTTCACGTCCGTCACGTTGAGCTGTGGGGGGGGGAGGAGGGGGAGGAGAGGGAGGGAAGGAAGGGGGGGAGGGGGTGAAGAAGGGGTGAGGGAGGGGGGGTAAGGAAGGGGAGGGTAAGGAAGGGGGGTAAGGGAGGGGGTAGGTGAGAGAGGGGAGGGGGTAAGGGAGAAGGGCATTAGGGAGGGGGTAGGTGAGGGAGGGGAGTAAGGGAAGGAAGGGGAGGGGGAGGGAGGGGTAGGAGGGAGGGGAGGGGTAAGGAGAGAGAGAGAGAGAGAGAGAGAGAGAGAGAGAGAGAGAGAGAGAGAGAGAGAGAGAGAGAGAGAGAGAGAGAGAGAGAGAGAGAGAGAGAGAGAGAGAGAGAGAGAGAGAGAGAGAGAGAGAGAGAGAGAGAGAGAGAGAGAGAGAGAGAGAGAGACAGATAGACACAGACAGACAGACACAGACAGACAGATAGACACAGACAGACAGACAGACACAGACAGACAGACAGATAGACACAGACAGACAGACAGACAGATAGACACAGACAGACAGAAAGACAGACAGACAGATAGACAGAGACAGACAGACAGATAGACACAGACAGACAGAAAGACACAGACAGACAGACAGATAGACACAGACAGACAGAAAGACACAGACAGACAGACAGATAGACACAGACAGACAGACAGACACAGACAGACAGACAGAAAGACACAGACAGACAGACAGATAGACACAGACAGACAGACACACAGACAGACAAACAGAAAGACAGACAGACAGACAGACCAAAAACACACACCCCTTCCTTTACAATGTTATTTTAATGAAGTGCTGTTGATCCCCCTTTCATTAGTAGGTCAAAAGGATCACCTAAATCTGCCCTTGTTTGTATAATCCATGTGGTTGTTGTCTGCGTGTTATTATGGAGGATAAATAATAGAGAGAGTTTGATTATGGATGGACAAAGCCACCTCTCTCTCTCTCTCTCTCTCTCTATCTATCTTTTCCTCTCCCCAGTACATTTATTCCGTTTTCCTCCCACACAGATTCTCCTCCTCCTCCTCTTCCTCCTCCTCCTCTTCCTCCCCTCTTCTTCAGTACACACACATTCTCCCTTCTCTTTACTATCTACACCTTTTCTTCATCCCTTCCTCACTCTCTCCTCACTCAACACACTTCTCTTTTCTTTTACACTCCCCTTCATTTCATTCACTCTTCACAATACATCTTTTCTCTTTTCCTCGCTTCTTTCTCTTCACAATACATCCTTTTTTCACTCTCATTTATCTTCGCTGTGCATCCTTATTCTATTCCCTCTTTTTTCTTTCTCTTCTTCAGTACCCTCACCTTCCTATCTCTTTAGTCATTCACACTCTGTCTTTTCCTCACGCACACAAACAAGCATTCATATATACACTCCTTTTTTTCCATCTCCTTCCCTTAGCTCCTCTCTCCCTTCCCTTGACTCACGGTAAGGGTGGCAGTGGCTGTCCTGGGCGGCTCCCCGTCGTCCACCGCCCACACCAGCACCGTGTGGGCGGCCTGCGTCTCCCGGTCCAGCGCCCCGGCCAGCAGCACCGCCCCGGCCCCGTCCACGCTGAATATGCCTCGCGGGTTACTCTCCGGGGCCACGGCGTAGCTGATGCGACTCCGACCGCCCTGGGATATGGGGGAGAGGGTGGTGGTGGTGGTGGTAGGGGGTAGTGGTGGTAGTGTCATGTGTTGTGGCATATGCAGACGCCCTGTGATGTTAGCGATGTCCAAAACCGGAGGTGCTGAGTAATGTAAACGTGGCCGGGTGTGTCCGTAGACTTTACCGCGCCACTGCCTCGGTAACACTCCACTCGTAACACACTGTTTGTCTTGCAGGGATTGGGAACTTGGTGCTAATCTGGTGGAAATCTTGCTGAAAAACCTGGTGATCAGTCTACTGGTGCTAAGTATGGCAGGGGAGTGACTGAGAGTTTGGGCCATAAGTCGGTATTACAAGACTTTCAATTCTCACATCAACTATTTCTAAAGGTCAAAGAGGGGGTCAATCGGGTTCTAATGAGTGTTTCTTTAGGTTCATGGTGCAGAGGAAGGGTCAAACTATTACCAGGGTTATAAAGCTACTGCTGGAAATGCCCACAACTCCTACGAAAGCCTTGTCAAATATGTGAACTTTGGCGACGAAATGTTTTAAAATACAACTCATTCTTAAACATTCCGTGCCCAAGCTCACACATTTGACAAGGCTTTCGTACGAGTTTTGAACATTTCCAGGGCTAGTTTTGTGGCCCTGGTGGTAGTGTGGCGCTTCTTCTGTACCATGAACCTAAAAAAAAACCCCACTCATTAAAACCCGAACTAGCCCTGGTGGTAGAGTGACCCTTCTTCTGTACCATGAACCTAAAAAAACACTCATTAAAACCCGAACTAGCCCTGGTGGTAATGTGACCCTTCTTCTGTACCATGAACCTAAAAAAACACTCATTAAAACTCGAACAAGCCCTGGTGGTAATGTGACCCTTCTTCTGTACCATGAACCTAAAAAAAATACACTCATTAAAACCCGAACTAGCCCTGGTGGTAGAGTGACCCTTCTTCTGTACCATGAACCTAAAAAAACACTCATTAAAACCCGAACTAGCCCTGGTGGTAGAGTGACCCTTCTTCTGTACCATGAACCTAAAAAAACACTCATTAAAACCCGAACAAGCCCTGGTGGTAATGTGACCCTTCCTCTGTACCATGAACCTAAAAAAACACTCATTAGAACCCAATTGATCCCCTCCTTAACCTTTGAGAATAGTTGATGTTAGAGGAGGAAGCGTCTAACAACAGCGACCATTATGTTCTTGAAATTTGTTAACATTGTGTATAAAAGTGTCAAACAAAATTGTCTCACGTATAATAAAGGTGAACTAAGGCTAATAATGTAGAACGAGAGTATGTGTGACAGACAGACAACCCCCATGAGAGCCAGAGAGGAGGCAGCGAATCTGGATAGGCCTGACGAACGCTTCCACTTGGTATGAATAGATTACGGTGTGGGGCGTGAGTGGTCTGAGCCCTTATGGAACACTATGTAAATATCCCCCACTAACTCATGCACTCTGCCTACCTTTCCCACCTACGCATGGCCCCACACCTCCCTCCTCCTCTCCATCTACCCACACACTAGTACCTCCCTCTCCCTTCCCTTCCCTCCTATGCTCCACACCTCCCTCTCCCTCCCTCGACACTACACATTCTTCTCCCTTCCTTCAACACATTCTTCTCTCTTCCTACACATTCCTCTTCCCTTCTTGATTTCTCTACACCTCTCTCTCCCCCCCACACTCTACACCCCTATCCCCCTCTCCCTCCCCCTCCTCACACACTCTACACCCCCTCCCCCCTCTCCCTCTCCCACTCTACACCTCCCTCCCCATCCCTCCCCTCCCCTCCCCCTCACCTTGTCGGCGTCGTGGGCGGGGAAGGCTGCCAGGTGCGTCCCCACGGGCGTGTCCTCGGGCAGGGTGCGGTGGGCGTGGGCGTGGCTCAGCGTGGGCGTGTTGTCGTTGGCGTCCGTCACCCACACGCTCACCCACGCCTCGTCCACGTGGCCCTGCGCTTCCCCCTGCCGCCCCTGCTGCTGCCAACCCTGCACCCCCTGGCCGGGACGGTGGGGGGGGCGGGGGGGATGTTGACTTTTATTAACGGAGGAAACTTGAACATACACCTGAAGTTATCTTACTGCTCCCCCCTACCCCTCCTCCCTTCCCCTTATGTATATATGTATAACCCCTTCCCTATCTTCCCTTTCTCCTTCATCTCCTCCTCCGCCTCCTCCTCTCACCCCATCTCACTTCGCCGGCAATTTCCTGATTTTGTAAAGTTTGTGATGGGAAAATGAGAGAATGAAGAGGAAGTTTGAAAGGGAGGAAAGAAAGGAAGTGGCGAAAGCAGTTAGAGAAGAGACAATGAAGAAAGGAAGAAGGAAGGAAGGAAGGAAGGAAGGAAGGAAGGAAGGAACGGAAGGCAAGAAAAGAATGAATGAATGAATGAATGAATGAAGGAAGGAAGTAAGGAGAGAAAAGGTAGAAAGGAAAAAAAAGAGAGAAGATGGAAGGAAGAAAGAAGGAAGGAAGGAAGGAAGGAATAACGGAAAGCAAGAAAGGAATGAATGAATGAATGAATGTAGGAAGGAAGGAAGGAAGGAGGAAAAAGGTAGAAAGGATAAAGAGAAAAGATGGAAGGAAGGAAGAAAGATGGAAGGAAGGAAGGAAGGAAGGAAGGAATAACGGAAAGCAAGAAATGAATGAATGAATGAATGAAGGAAGGAAGGAGAGAAAAGGTAGAAAGGAAAAAAAGAGAAGAAGGAAGGAAGGAAGAAAGAATACGAAGAGGAGGAAATAAGGAAGAACAGATGAAATTAAAAGGCAGAGAGAGAAAAAAAATTTATACATTCGGGAAACAAACAAGAAAAGTTGGACACGATTAAATTCCTTTCTCCTTTTCCTCTATGAATTTTAACCAAGATTCTATTTATAGATGCCTCCTCTCTCTCTCTCTCTCTCTCTCTCTGTCTTTCCTTCCTTCTATTTCTTTCATTATTTTTTTTCTCTTTGTTATTATTCTCTCTCTCTCTCTCTCTCTCTCTCTCTCTCTCTCTCTCTCTCTCTCTCTCTCTCTCTCTCATTCGGAAATTCCTGCCAAATGGATTATCACGACGCGACGCTCCAGAAGTGTTCAAAAGTTCCTCCCAAGTCTCATTCTTCGGGAAATTTTCACTCTATCAGAACATTTTTTTCTTCTTCAGGGAATCACGAAATATTTACAGGCCGCTGAGTGCTTCGTTTACATAATCCCTGACCGCTGAGTTACTTTTGTATAATAATTTACGTTTTCTGTTTTTGCATACTAATTTACGTTCTGATGAGTTTCTTTTACGTGATTGGTTACATTATTTAACCAATCAGACATTCATCTATTTTATCACCAGTTATTCCATCAATCCATCAATCAGTCAGTCACTTTGCCAGTCATGTCACATTATACTACCTCACTCCATCAGTCAGTCATCTTGTCAGTCAGTCATTCCACTTCACACTGTCTCACTTCTCCAGCCAGTCAGTCAGTTAGTCATTTATTCCACCAATCAGCCAGTCACTCCACCAGCCAGTCATTCATTCCTTCACTCATTCTACCAGTCAGACAGCCACTCCACCAGCCAGTCATTCATTCCTTCACTCATTCTACCAGTCAGACAGTCACTCCACCAGCCAGTCATTCATTCCTTCACTCATTCTACCAGTCAGCCAGTCACTCCACCAGCCAGTCATTCATTCCTTCACTCATTCTACCAGTCAGACAGTCACTCCACCAGCCAGTCATTCATTCCTTCAGCCAGTCAGCAATTCCACCACTCTTTCCACTACATACAGTCATTCTATCAGCCAGCCACTTATTCCACCAGTCGGACAGTCACTCCATCACTCATTCCACCAACCAGCCACTCATTCCACTCCCCCCCCCTCACCTTGTCCGTGACCTGCACCTTGAAGCGAAACTCCCCGCGGTGGTCCGGGTTCTCGTAGTCCAGGGGTACGAGGGACTTCAGGACGCCCCCCTCGTGCCCCCCGCCCCCCTCGCCCCCCCCGGCCTCCACACTGAACAGCTGCCACCCCCGACCGCTCTCCGGCACCACCTGGGGGGAAGGGAAGGGGAGGGGGGTGACGAGAAAGAAGGGAAGGGGAGGGGGTGTGAGTAGAAGGGAAGGGAGGGGAGGGAGAGGGAGGTATGTAGAAGGGGAAGAAGGAAGAAGGGAATGCATGGGAAAGGGAGGAAGAGGAAGAGGAGGAAGGGAGGGGAAGGTGCGAGTGGAAAGAAGGGAAGGGAAGGAAAGGTGGAAAGGAAGGAATGAAGAAGAAAAAAGAAGAAAGGAGAGAACGTAGAGAAAGGGAGGGAGAGTAAGGGAGGAAGGGAAGGGAGGAAGGAAGGGAGGGAGAGGAAGGGAAGGTATGAAGGGAAAGAGGGAGAGAAAAGGTAAGGGGAAGGAAGGAAGGGGAAGAGGAGTGAGAGGGAAGAGAAAAAGAGAGGAAAGGAGGGGAGGGGATGAAAGATAGGAGAGGGAGATAAATGAGAGAGGAAGGGAGAGGAGAAGAGAGAGAGGATATAAGAGATGTTTTGTTGAGAGAGAGAGAGAGAGAGAGAGAGAGAGAGAGAGAGAGAGAGAGAGAGAGAGAGAGAGAGAGAGAGAGAGAGAGAGAGAGAGAGAGAGAGAGAGAGAGAGAGAGAGAGAGAGAGAGAGAGAGAGAGAGAGAGAGAGAGAGAGAGAGAGAGAGAGAGAGAGAGAGAGAGAGAGAATGGAGGAGAGGAGGGATGAAGATAAATTGGGAGAGAAACAGATTATTGGAGAGAAGAGAACCGTGAAAGTGAAGGATATGAGAAGGAAGAGAGAAGAGAGGAAGGGAGGAAGAAGAGAGGAAGAAGAGAAAGGAGATAAGAGACAATATATAAGAGGAGGGAATGGATGAAGAAGGGAAGAGAAGGAGAGAAAGACAATGGAAGGGAGGAAAGAATGGAGGGAATGGAGGGAGAAAGAGAAGAAAATGTAGCGAAGATGGGAAGAATGGAGGAAGAGGAAGAAAGGAGAAGAGGAAGAAAGAATGGAAGAAAATGGAACGAAGAGAGAGAGAGAGAGAGAGAGAGAGAGAGAGAGAGAGAGAGAGAGAGAGAGAGAGAGAGAGAGAGAGAGAGAGAGAGAGAGAGAGAGAGAGAGAGAGAGAGAGAGAGAGAGAGAGAGAGAGAGAGAGAGAGAGAGAGAGAGAATGTAAGTTAGTCCAATACATATATTTCGCGTGAATGAAAAAAGAAAGAAAGAAAAAACGAAGACAAAAATATTTTCACAACACCAAAGACTTAAGACGAGAATGCAAAAAGAAAAAAAAAGAAAAAAAAAAATCGCCTTGCAGAGGAAGAAAAATATATCCTTGCTTTAAAATCTTCCTCCTCCTCTTCCTCTTCCTCCTCCTCCTCCTTTTCCTCCTCCTCCTCCTCCTCCTCTTTACGTAAGCCAAACTTTAAGGAGGAGTGAATATTCTGATAAACTTGGACGCAGTGAAGTTGAACGAAGGAAAAAAATAAAGTATCGAGAAAGCACAAAATAAATAAAGAAAAAAAACATGAGAGAGAGAGAGAGCGAGAGCGAGAGCGAGAGAGAGAGAGAGAGAGAGAGAGAGAGAGAGAGAGAGAGAGAGAGAGAGAGAGAGAGAGAGAGAGAGAATATTCAACACAGCACAGATAAGTTAGGAGATAAGAAATTAGATAAAGATTTCCCAGTCGGCTTAATAAAGAAAGGAAAGAAGAGAGAAAGAAAGAAAAGGAACTATTAAGAGAAAGACAAATGGGAGATAAAAGAAAGGAGGAATAATAAAGAAAGAATCACAAGGAGAAAGACGAATGGAGAGAAAGAAAGAAAGAAAGAAATGCAGGGAGAGAGATGAATGGGAGAGAAATAGTGGAAATAAACAAAAGAAGAAAAGAGGAAGGAGGAGAAAGGAAAGGAAAATAAAAGGAAGAATCACCAGAGAAACACGAATGGAGAGAAAGATAGAGAGAAAGAAATGTCAGGAAAAAGATGAATGAGAGAAATAGTGGAAGAAAGAAACAAAAGGAAAGAGAAAGGAGGAGAAAGGAAAGGAAAATAAAAGGAAGAATCACCAGAGAAAGACGAAGGGAGAAAAAGATAGAAAGAAAGAAATGCAGAGAAAAAGATGAATGAGAGAAATAGTGGAAAGAAACAAAAGAAGAAAAGAGGAAGGAGGAGAAAGGAAAATAAAATAAAAAGAAGAATATAAATACGAATGAGGAGATAGAGAAAAAGGAGAGAAAAAAGACGAAGACGAAATGTGAAGAAGCAGAGACAGATTAAAAGAGAGAAAAACTAAGAAAGAGAAAGTAAAGAGCAGAAAACTTAACTAAACACACACACACACACACACACACACACACACACACACACACACACACAATTTTACCCTACGCCCCCCCCCCTCCTTCCACACACATTCTCCACTACCCTACGCCTTCACCTCCATCACCTCTCCACAAATAACTCTTCCACAAACACAAAAGCAGTGATTCACCCTCTTCCACACCCCCAAGACACCCCTTCGCACCCCCTCACACCTTCCTCTACACCCTACACCTTTATCAACACACACACACCACTTTCACGAACTCACAAACACACGGATCTAACTCTAAAGAAAGTGCCAAGGGAAGAAAGTAAGAAAGAAAGAAAGAAAAGAAGGAAGGAAGGACGAACCATCTGGGAAATGAGAAAGAGGAAGAGAAGTGGAGAAAAGAAAAACTACAAGAAAAAAGAACTGAATTTGGGAGAGGAGAGAGAGATAAAATGAAAGAAAGCGAAGATGAGGAAAGTGAAAAGTAAATAATAAAAATAAACAGACCCTTCTCTTACCTCCTCCACCCACACCCACACATATACCCTCCTCCCCCTCCTCCTCCTCCTTCCTCGCCCCCTTAACTCACCGCGAAGGCCAGCGTGGTGCGGGCGTCGCGGTCCGTCACGGGCAGGCCGGCCAGCGCTGCGTCCCTCGCCTGGTTCTCGCGCACGTGGAGTTGCCAGGAGCGACGCGCGAACCTCGGCGGCGTGTCGTTAACGTCCGTCACCTCCACCAGCACCGTGCCCGTGGCTGGGGGGGGGCAGGTTGGTAGGTAAGTAGGTAGGTAGGGATTGGTGAGTAAGTAGCAGTTAGGGAAGTATAGAGATAGGCAGGGAACACGAAGAGAAGAAAAATATATAAATAAACAAATAGATAAACGACAATCATTATTTTTACACACACCCCCACAAACCCACACCCACACACCCACACCCGCACCCACACACCCACACACACATACCAACCCACACACCCACACACACACACATACCCCCCCACACACCCACACCCACACTCACCCCCCCACCCGCACGCACCCTTGAGCCCCCCGCCGTCCGTCGCCGCCGCCGTGAGGGTGTATCGCGCCGCCCGCTCCCTGTCGAGGCAGCAGAGCGCCGTGGTGACGAGCCCCGTGCGGCCGTCCACGGCGAACAGCTGCCGCCCGCTGGCCTCGTCCACCACGTTCTTGAGCAGCGAGTAGGTGAGCCGCGCGTGGCCGCCCTCCCGAGGGTCGTCGTTGTCCCGCGCCAGCACCTGGGCCACGGAGGCGCCTGGGGAGGGGGTGAAGGGGTGAAGGAGGAGGAGGAGGAGGAGGAGGAGGAAGAGGAGGAGGGGAAAATTAAGAAGAGGGTGAGAGTGAATATATGAGGAGGAGGAGGAGAAAATTTGGGAGAGGGCGAGGGTGGATATATGAGGAGGAGGAGGAGGAGGAGGAGGAGGAGGAAGAGGAGGAGGAGGAGGAGGAGGAGGAGGAGGAGGAGGAGGAGGAGGAGGAGGAAGAGGAGGAGGAAGAGGAGGAGGAGGAGGAGGAGGAGGAGGAGGAGGAGGAATAGAACAGAAGGAAGAATGAAGGATGGAGGAAAAAGGGCGAAGAAGAAGAAGGTAAAGAAGAAAGAAGAAAAGGTGAAGGAAATGGCAAAGAATGGTAAGATAAAGAAGAAGGAGAATGAAGGAAGATGGAAGAGTGAAGGAGGTGAAGAAATGGTAGATGAAGGAAGAGGAGGAGGAGGAGAAGAGGAAGTGAACGAGGAGGAAGAAGGAGGAAGGAGAGAAAAGAAGATTGAGATTATACATGCAGAAGGAATATTTCAAAGGAAGAGGAGGAGGAAGAGGAGGAAGAGGAGGAGGAGTGAAATACCCCCTCCCATCCCCACCTCCTCTTCTTCAACCAAATACATCCTTTCCTACCTCCCCATCCCCAACCCTCCCCTTCCCCTCACTCCCCTTCCTTACATACCCTAACACAACCCCACACTTAGCACCCCATCACCCCCTCCCCCCTCCTCACTCATTTCCCCCACCCCCTCCCCCTCCACACCTCCCTTCTCCCCCACTGCCTTCATCCCCTTCCTCTTTCCTCCCCTTCCCCCTCTGCATCTCCTTCCTCCCCCACTTCCACTTCCCCCATCCTCTCCCCTTCTCCCTCTCCACTTCCCCCCTCCCCCTCTCCCCTCTTCTTCCCCACTTCCCATCCCTCCCCTGTCTCCCTATTCCTCCCCACTTCTCCATCCTCTCCCCTTTCTCTCCCTTCCCCTCCTCTTCTTTCCCCACTTCCCCCATCCCTCCCCCTGTCTCCCCTTTTCCTCCCCACACTTCTCCATCCCCTCCCCCTCTCTCCCTTTTTCCTTCCCCACCTCTCCTCACTCCCCACCCCATTCCCCCTTCCTTACACACCATTAAAACACAACACCTCCCATTCCAACACACCACCTCGTACCCCCTCCCTCCCTCCCGCACCCCCCTCACCCCTGGGCGCGTCCTCGGGCACGGCCACGGCCAGGCGCGGCGTGGGGAAGTACGGCGCGTTGTCGTTGACGTCCTTGAGGTTGACGTGCACGTGCGTGGCGGCGCTCAGCTCCCCGTCCGTGGCCACCACGCGCAGGCGCCACTGGGGGCGGCCGTGGGGCGGGTCCCGGTCCAGCGGCTGGGGGGAGGGGGGGGGAGGTAGGGAAGAAGAGGGGGGAACATATGATAGGAAAGGAGGAGGAAGTATGGAGAGGAAGTTGGGGAGAAGAAGGAGGAGGAAGATGTGAGGAGGAGGAGGAAGTAGGAAAGGAGGAGGAGGAGGAGGAGGAGAAAGGAGGTAGGGGATTAGGAGTAGGAGGAGTAGGAGGGAAAAAGTAGGTAAGGTTATAGGAAACGAGGAGAAGGAGGAAGAAGACGAAAGGAAGAGGAGTAGGAGGAAGGGAAGGAGGAGGAACACGAAGTAAAAGATAAAGGAGAGGAGGAGTAGGAGGAAGGGAAGGAGGAGGAAGACGAAAGGAAGAGGAGTAGGAGGAAGGGAAGGAGGAGGAAGACGAAAGGAAGAGGAGTAGGAGGAAGGGAGGGAGGAGGAAGACGAAAGGAAGGAGGAGGGAAGTAATAGGGAAAGAGAAGGAAGAGGAGGAGGAGGAGGAGGAGGAGGAGGAAATGTAGGGATGGAGTCGGCGGTAGAACAGAAGGAGGAGGTAAGGAAGAAAAAGCAGAGGTGGAGGAGGAGGAGGAGGAAGAGGAGGAGGAGGTAGGAAGGAGAAGCAGAAGTAGGGGAGGAGGAGGAGGAGGAGGAGGAAAAAAATAATCAGAACAAACTGATTTTATATATACTTCTCTCTCTCTCTCTCAACACACGGACCCGACTCTCATAACTTTCCTCATTATATAAAAAAAAACTATAGAAAGTTGTCCCATTGTCTGTTTGTGTCCATCCATCCATCCATCCATCCATTTATCTATCTATGTATCTATCTATATATCTCTCTCTCTATCTATCTCTCTATCTATCTATTTATCTCTCTATCTCTCTATGTATGTATCTATCTGTCTATCTATCTATCTATTTATCTGTTCATCAATTTATGCATTTATTTCTATCTCATTCTCTTCCTCTTCCTTCTCTTCCTTCTTTCCTCCCTAACTCCTCCTTACCTGCCCTTCCCCCTCTCCTCCTTCTTCCTCCCTTCCTTCTTTCCTTCCTTCCCTTCTTTCTCCCTCACGCCACCTTACCTGTCCTCCCCAATCTCCCCTTCTCATCTATCTATCTATCTATCTACTTACCTACCTGTATTTTTACCTAATTACCCACAAAACGTTTTCTATATCTTCTAAAACACATTCAAGTTTTTTTTTTTATATGAACTTTTTTTATTTTATCACGAGTAAATAAAGAGAGAAAATAAAGTCACTGAGCTTATGAAATTAAAAAAAGAAAAAAAAGAATGATAAATACAAATTGAATCATCACCATCATCACCACCACCACCATCACCACCATCACCATCACAACCATCACCATCACCACCACCACCATCATCACCACCATCATCACCACCATCATCACCATCACCACCACCATCATCACCATCATCACCACCACCATCACCACCATCATCATCATCACCACCACCACCATCACCACCACCACCATCACCACCACCATCATCACCATCATTACCACCACCACCACCATCACCACCACCATCACCACCACCATCATCACCACCACCACCATCATCACCCTTTTTCTCTTTCTTACACAAGCGATTTTAAGAAAGAAAGACATGTAAGATTTAAATTCTCTCTCTCTCTCTCTCTCTCTCTCTCTCTCTCTCTCTCTCTCTCTCTCTCTCAGCATCCTTCAGCATCCTAAAATCCTTACCTTCAGGAGATAGATGTCACCTGATGTAGGATGGATGGAGAAGCTGGGACTCGAGGATGTGGAGGAGGAGGAAGAGGAGGGGGAGGAGGGGGAGGAGGATGGGGAGGTGACACCATCCCCAGAGAGCGTGTACCGTACTCTCCCCCACTCCCCAGCATCCTCATCCTTCGCCCGTACCTGCGGGGGGAAGGGGGGGGAGTGATTAAGATGAGAAGGGGAGATGGGGAGGAGAGGTAAGGAGGAGTGAGGGAGAAAGAAGGGGAGGAAGGGAAAGAGAAAGGGAAGAAGAAGGAGGAGAGAAAATATGATGAAAAAGAGGGAAAAAGTAAAATTAAGAAAAAAAGCAAAAGGAAGACAAAAGAATAAAAGAGGAAAAGGAGAAACATGAAAAGGAAATGACAGTGAAGATTGGAAGGAGAACTGACAGAATGATGGATAAAGAAAGGAGAAAGAGAGAAAGGAAGACAAGACCGACGAAATGAGACAGACAGGGGAAGATTGGATGAGAGGAAGAAAGAGAAGAAAAATAAAAGGAAAAAACACGAATCACAGGAACAAGATGAGAACGAAAGATAGAAAAACAAAACAAAAACAATAAAAATAAAGAATTAGAAGTCAGAAAAAGAAAGGAAAATAAACAAGAGAGAAAACATTTAACAAAGAAACTACGACGCTACTATAAAAAAAAGCACATATCTTCAAACATTTAGGGGTATACAACACAACATTTGACAAGGCTTTCGTAGAGGTTATTGTGTTAGTATTTCCATGGGTAGTTTTATGACCCTGGTGATAGTTTGACAATGCTTTGGTAGAGGTTGTTGTGTTAGTATTTCCATGGGTAGTTTTATGAGCCTGGTGATAGTTTGACAATGCTTTGGTAGAGGTTATTGTGTTAGTATTTCCATGGGTAGTTTTATGAGCCTAGTGATAGTTTGACAAGGCTTTGGTAGAGGTTGTTGTGTTAGTATTTCCAAGGGTAGTTTTATGAGCCTGGTGATAGTTTGACAAGGCTTTGGTAGAGGTTGTTGTGTTAGTATTTCCATGGGTAGTTTTATGAGCCTGGTGATAGTTTGACAAGGCTTTGGTAGAGGTTGTTGTGTTAGTATTTCCATGGGTAGTTTTATGAGCCTGGTGATAGTTTGACAAGGCTTTCATAGAGGTTGTTGTGTTAGTATTTCCATGGGTAGTTTTATGAGCCTGGTGATAGTTTGACAAGGCTTTGGTAGAGGTTGTTGTGTTAGTATTTCCATGGGTAGTTTTATGAGCCTGGTGATAGTTTGACAAGGCTTTGGTAGAGGTTGTTGTGTTAGTATTTCCATGGTGAGTAGTTTTATGAGCCTAGAGATAGTTTGACAAGGCTTTGGTAGAGGTTATTGTGTTAGTATTTCCATGGGTAGTTTTATGAGCCTGGTGATAGTTTGACAAGGCTTTGGTAGAGGTTGTTGTGTTAGTATTTCCATGGGTAGTTTTATGAGCCTGGTGATAGTTTGACAAGGCTTTCGTAGAGGTTGTTGTGTTAGTATTTCCATGGGTAGTTTTATGAGCCTGGTGATAGTTTGACAAGGCTTTGGTAGAGGTTGTTGTGTTAGTATTTCCATGGGTAGTTTTATAAGCCTGGTGATAGTTTGACAATGCTTTGGTAGAGGTTATTGTGTTAGTATTTCCATGGGTAGTTTTGATAGTTTGACAAGGCTTTGGTAGAGGTTGTTGTGTTAGTATTTCCATGGGTAGTTTTATGAGCCTGGTGATAGTTTGACAAGGCTTTGGTAGAGGTTGTTGTGTTAGTATTTCCATGGGTAGTTTTATGAGCCTGGTGATAGTTTGACAAGGCTTTGGTAGAGGTTGTGTTAGTATTTCCATGGGTAGTTTTATGAGCCTGGTGATAGTTTGACAAGGCTTTGGTAGAGGTTGTTGTGTTAGTATTTCCATGGGTAGTTTTATGAGCCTGGTGATAGTTTGACAAGGCTTTCGTAGAGGTTGTTGTGTTAGTATTTCCATGGGTAGTTTTATGAGCCTGGTGATAGTTTGACAAGGCTTTCGTAGAGGTTGTTGTGTTAGTATTTCCATGGGTAGTTTTATGAGCCTGGTGATAGTTTGACAAGGCTTCTGCACCATGAACGTGAAAAATAACTCATGAGAACTCGACTAGTCTCCTTTGTGGCCTTGGGAAATAAATGTTGTGGGAGTCGAAAGCGAATGTGACGAATAAGAATAGAGGACAAAGAGAGAATAGATGATAAGAGAAAAGATTTATGGAGGGAATGAAGGAAATGGGAAATATGAAGATAGAGAGACAGCTACAGGAAACAGTACTATTATTACTACTACTACTTCTACCATTACAACAACAACTACTACTACTACTACTACTATTACTCCTACTACTACTACTACCACTACTACTATCACTACTACAACCACCACTACTACTACTACTACTACTACTACTACTACTACTACTACTACTACTACTACAACTACCACTACTACTACCACCACCACTACTACTACTACTACTACTACTACTACCACTACTACCACCACCACTGCCCCCCACCGTGAGTATGGTCTTGGGCAGGCCGCTGTCGTCCTCCTCGGTGATCTGCGTCTGGTGCAGGCCGCGCGGGAACACCGGCGGGTACTCGTTCACGTCCCGCACCAGCAGCGCCACGCCGGCCCGGCTGCGGTGACGACCCGCCGCGGCCTCCACCACCAGCTCGTGCTGCGGCCACGCACACACGCACGCACGGTGAGAGAGGTGGTACACATTATATAGATAGATGGATAGATAGGCAGACAGACATACAAATAGATAGATACAGAGATAGATAGATATATAGATGGATAGATAGATGAGAAGAGAGAAGAAAGGTGCACTTTATACAGAGAGATGGATAGATAGATAGAAAGATAAATAGATAGATAGCCAATGGATAAAAACACAAACAGGGACAGTAAGAAGAGAGGGACACATGTAGACAGATACACACACAAACGCACATACATACACACACAAACACATCCACGCACACACAAACATTCACTTACCATATATTTTAGTGACAAATTCTGTGTTCTATTATGTCTTTTTATGTCCACTGTATATTTTCAGAACCATGGATGTATTTTTTTTTGTAGGGAAACCGTTAATTATTACTTCTATTACTATTGTTACTTATATTATTACGCTAAACATATTATTACCACTTTTCTGAACTCTTTCTATAAGGGCAGAGTTTAGCGGGGTTCTTTTTTTATCATTATTAATTTTATTTTTTGCCATTGAGCTGCTTCCTTTACTGTAAAAAAAATGGGGCTCACACACACACACACACACACACACACACACACACACACACACACACACACACACACACACACACACACACATTATTATTATCATGATTCTTATTATTATCTTTGCTATTATTATTGCCATTGTTGTTATTTCTATTTTCCTTTTTATTTTCAATCGTATTATTTTGTTCATTTGTCTCATTCATTTAATTTCATCTTCCTTTGATGTATATTTTCAGCTCAAGGGCCGTTTATTATTATCATTATTATTATTACACACACACACACACACACACACACACACACACACACACACACACACACACACACTCAAGACCAGTTAGCCCGGAGACCTTCCATTACGACTCACCTCCGGACAAGAGAAAGTACAAGACGCGAGCTACTTTATTTTTTACAGGAAGGGAGGAAGCTCAAGGGGGAAAAAAAAAGAGAAAAAAAAGAAAAAAATAAAGTCCAGTGGCGCATGGCTCTCAATCCCTACAAAAAAAAAGAAAAAAAAGAAAACCAGTAGAGTGCAGTGTAGGTATGGTACACACACACACACACACACACACACACACACACACACACACACATACGCACACAGACACACATTACGTCCAGGAAGAGAGACAGTCACTGAATCTTTTTTTCTCTATTTTCTCTCTCTCTCTCTCTCTCTCTCTCTCTTTTCCTGACTCTTAACCTCTCTCTCTTCCTCCATCAGTCTTGCCTTGATACTCTCTCTCTCTCTCTCTCTCTCTCTCTCTCTTGCATAACCGTTTTTTTCCTAGCCTCCTCCTCCTCCTCCTCCTCCTCCTCCTCCTCCTCCTCACCTGCTGCTTGCTCTCGTAGTCCAGGTTCTTGAGAAGGGAGAGGCGGCCGCTGGAGGGGTGGAGGGAGAAGAGCCCCTCCTCGCCCCCCTCCACCACGCGGAAGGTGACACTCGGACCTGGGGGGAGGGGGGGAGGCATTAGGGGGGGGAGGAAAGGAGGAGGAGAAATATTGGTTAGGGAGGAATAGGGACGAAGTAGTTGAGGGAGGAGGGAAGGGAAGGAGAGAGGAAGGGAGGAAGGGAGGAATGATAGGAAGCAGGAAGGGAGGATAAGTGGATGAGAAAGGAAGGAAAGAAAAGAGAAGGTGATAATGATGAAGGAAAGAAAGGAAGGAAGGAGGCAAAGTTGAGGAGAGAGAAAGAATAAGGGAAAGGAGGGAGGAAACTCAGGAAAGGAGGGAAGGAAGGGAAGGAGGGAGAGAGGGAGGGAGAGAAGATTGGAGAGATATTGAAGGATAAATGAGAGTTAGATAGGAGAGAGAAAAGAGGGGATGGATGGAGGAAAGGAGGGAAGGTCGGGAAGGAGGGAGGGAGCGAAAGAGTGCCGATAAAGAAGAGAGGAAGGAATGTTGAGGTAAAGTATGAAGAGGAGGAGGAGGAGGAGGAGGAGGGTCAAAGGAGAGGGAATACAATCTGAAAAAGAGGAGGAAGAGGAGGAAAGTTGGGACATGAAGAGAGAGAGAGAGAGAGAGAGAGAGAGAGAGAGAGAGAGAGAGAGAGAGAGAGAGAGAGAGAGAGAGAGAGAGAGAGAGAGAGAGAGAGAGAGAGAGAGAGAGAGAGAGAGAGAGAGAGAGAGAGAGAGAGAGAGAGAGAGAGAGAGAGAGAGAGAGAGAGAGAGAGAGAGTATAAAGAACGGAAGGTTTGTTTGTAAAGGAAAAAGAAAGATTGGAAGGAAGGAAGGAAGGAAGGAAGGAAGAACAGAATGGAGGGAAAGAAGAAAAGGAACGAAGAAAGGACGGAGGAAAAGAGTGGAGAGAAGGAAAGAAGGAACAAATAAAATAAAATAAAATAAATAAATAAAGGAAGGAAGGAAGAGAAGGTACGAAAGAAAGGAAGGAAAGAAAAGAAGAAAATTAAGAAAATGAAAGAAACAAAACAAACAAAAGAAAAGAAGGAAAAAAGAAAAAAGGAAGGAAGGAAGGAAGGAAGGAAGGAGGAGAAAAATGAAGTAATATAAAAATGGAGGAAAGAAATGGAGGAAAGGAGGGAGGAAAGAATATTTGAGGGGAGGTAAAAAGTTAAGGAGATGAAGGAGGTTATTGAGAAGAAGGAGGAGAAGGAGGAGGAGGAGGAGGAGGAGGAGGAGGAGGAGGAGGAGAAGGAGGAGGAGGGTCAGGAACGAATGAGGGAGAAGAGATAAAAGGATAAAAGGAGGGATGATTGGAAGTGATGAGAGAGAGAGAGAGAGAGAGAGAGAGAGAGAGAGAGAGAGAGAGAGAGAGAGAGAGAGAGAGAGAGAGAGAGAGAGAGAGAGAGAGAGAGAGAGAGAGAGAGAGAGGACGCGAGGCAACTCCACGGCAGACTGAGATTCGGGAATGACACCATCCCTCTGCAGTCCAGCGTCGACATCCTGGGCGTGGAGGTGGACTCCCAGCTGCGGTTTGACCGTCACCTTGAAAGGGTGGCGCAAAAAGCCTCCCAGAAGGTGAACCTCCTGCGCCGCATGAAGAACCTCCTCGATGCTGAAGGCCTGAACACCCTCTACAAGGCACAAGTCCGTCCAGTGATGGAGTATGCACCGCTCACCTGGATGGCCAGCGCCCGCTGCCACCTCAACCTGCTAGACAAGGTGCAGAGGAGGGCTGAACGCCTCATCAACGGCACCCAGCACCACCGACCGAGCCAGTGGGAGATACAGCGACAACAACAACAACAACAACACCCACACGAAGGAAGGGCAAGACCAGCCACGAACCAGCTGAATAGCCTGGAGCACCGTCGCCGCGTCGCTGCCCTGACGGTGCTACACAAGGCACAAGTGGGCCTAGTGCCCCACCTGACGGACCTGAGGGCTACCTGGAGGAGGTCTGAGCGCAGCACGAGAACGGTGCTGAGCAACGCCTCCTCCTGGAAGTGCCAATGGCCTGCCCAGCACCCACCAACGTGCCTTTCTCCATCGCAGCGGTGGTGTCGTGGAACACCCTCACTGCTGATGTGGATGTGACACAACTGTCCACTCAGCAGATGAAGGTTGCGTCCCACAGGTGGCTACTCCTACACCCACCGTAAATATGTATATATATAATTGTATAATATATTGTATAATAATTGTATAATATAATCGGCAGAAGCTTTTAAATAGCTCCCCAACGGTCGGGGGAACTTTAGCATAGACAAATAATACTGCCATGTACTAATGTACTGAACACGTTTAAATAAAAAAAAAGAGAGAGAGAGAGAGAGAGAGAGAGAGAGAGAGAGAGAGAGAGAGAGAGAGAGAGAGAGAGAGAGAGAGAGAGAGAGAGAGAGAGAGAGAGAGAGAGAGAGAGAGAGAGAGAGAGAGAAAATGAGATGTAAGCAAAATTAATCTTCATCTTTCCTCTCACAAAAAAAAGGAAGAAAAAGAAGAAAAAGAAGAAGGAGAGGAAAAAAAGAGAAAAGAAGAGAGAGAGAGAGAGAGAGAGAGAGAGAGAGAGAGAGAGAGAGAGAGAGAGAGAGAGAGAGAGAGAGAGAGAGAGAGAGAGAGAGAGAGAGAGAGAGAGAGAGAGAGAGAGAGAGAGATATGAAAGCAAAACTCGTGTCCATCTGTCTTTCCATTAGCACAAAGACATGAAAGAAAGAAAGAAAGAAAGAAAGAAAGAAAGAAAGAGACACACAAACAAAGATTAATTGAAAGAGCAGAACAGAGAGAAAATGAGATGCGAGGAAAATTCATCTTCAACATTCATTAGGGACGCAAAGGAGGAAAGAAAAATTAATAAAAGAAAAAGTAAATGAAAATAGTGATAAGATTATAGAGCAGAGAGAAAAAATGAAATGACGAAATAAAGAAAATGAGATGAAAGGGAAATACACACACACACACACACACACACACACAGACACCTTCCATCCCTCCTTCTATCAGTGCAGAGGCGAGAAAAAAAAAAGATTGAGAAAGAAAACGAATATAGAAAAAAAAGGAATACAAGAAAAAGTTAAATAATAAGATAAATAAAATGAATCAAATGTAAAATTCAGCTTAATCTCTTCTTGAATTAGCAGGTAAGCAAGAAATACATTAAAAAAAGAAGAAAAAGAAGAGCAAAAATATAGATGGCAGAGAAAAAGGGAAACAGGAATAACAAAAAAGAAAGTAAAGGAAATAAAAGAAAAATCAATCCTTATCCTTCCTTTCCTTTCCATTAGCAGGTAGACGAGAAAGAAAAAAAAGGAGGAGAAGGAAAAGAAGAAGGAGAGGAAGAAAAGGGAGAGAGAGAGAGAGAGAGAGAGAGAGAGAGAGAGAGAGAGAGAGAGAGAGAGAGAGAGAGAGAGAGAGAGAGAGAGAGAGAGAGAGAGAGAGAGAGAGAGAGAGAGAGAGAGAGAGAGAGAGAGAAAAGAGAAAGGAATAAGGAAAAAGAGAAAAGAGAAAGTAATGAGAAAGGAAATGAGAGAGAGAAAAGAAAAAGGAAAGAGAAGAGAGAGAGAGAGAGAGAGAGAGAGAGAGAGAGAGAGAGAGAGAGAGAGAGAGAGAGAGAGAGAGAGAGAGAGAGAGAGAGAGAGAGAGAGAGAGAGAGAGAGAGAGAGAGAGAGAGAGAGAGAGAGAGAGAGAGAGAGAGAGAGAGAGAGAGAGAGAGAGAGAGAGAGAGAGAGAGAGAGAGAGAGAGAGAGAGAGAGAGAGAGAGAGAGAGAGAGAGAAATTGAAGAAAGGGGAAATTAAGGGAATAAAGTAAAGATAAAAAAGGGAAAAAAGAGGAAATAAAGAAAGAGGAAAAGTGGAAGGAAAAGAGAATAACTACAGGAAAAGGAAAAAAAATGAAGGGAGGGGAAAATATACAAATAAAAATAAAGGAAAAAAAAAGAAATTGAGGGGAAAACAGAAAAAAAGTGAGGGAGAGAACATGAGGGAAGGAAAAAAATAAAAACAAGGAGAAGGTGAAGGAAAAAAAGGGAAAAGGGAGGGAAAATAAAGAAATCGAGGGACAGAACATGAGGAAAATGTGAAAGAAAGTAAGAGGAAATACAGAGCCAAGCAGACAGTGAGGGAAAAAAGTGAGGGGAAAATAGGGAAGGGAAAAAAATGGCAGCTTGCGTGTAAACCGAAAGCGAATTATGCAAAAAACCTCAACGTGTCTGAACATGTTGTGAGTGCCGGGGAGGAAAAGAGGAAAGTGGAGGAAAAAAAGGGAGGAAAAAAGGGAGGGAAAAAGGGAGATTAGAGGAGAAAAGAATAAAGGAAAACCTCGTAATTCCGCTGCATTGTTGTGAGAGAGAGAGAGAGAGAGAGAGAGAGAGAGAGAGAGAGAGAGAGAGAGAGAGAGAGAGAGAGAGAGAGAGAGAGAGAGAGAGAGAGAGAGAGAGAGAGAGAGAGAGAGAGAGAGAGAGAGAGAGAGAGAGAGAGAGAGAGAGAGAGAGAAGAGGAGAAGGAGGAAAGAAGGAAGGACAAAGAGAAAGATGAAAGAGTGAAAAAAGAAAAAGAATGTAGGAAAGAAGGCGAGAGAGAGAGAGAGAGAGAGAGAGAGAGAGAGAGAGAGAGAGAGAGAGAGAGAGAGAGAGAGAGAGAGAGAGAGAGAGAGAGAGAGAGAGAGAGAGAGAGAGCAAGGTATGAAGGCAATATATAAGACAAAGGAGGCCTAATTTGACTTTCAAGACAAAAAAAAAATCAAAGGAAATATTCTGAGCATTTGTGACCAAGAAAGAAAATGAAAAATGTGGACAGAATATTTTACTGAAAGACAAATAAAAATAGTAATAATAATAATAATAATAATAATAATAATAATAATAATAATAATAATAATAATAATAATAATAATACGACTGAATGCTATTACTTCAATCATATCTTTATCTTTTTACTTGCAGAATAAAAGAGCGATATTAAAAGAGAAGAAAAAGAAAGAGAAAGAAAGATAAAAAAGGAGAGAATGGTAGAGAGAAGAAGGTAAGAGAAAGATAGTGAAGAGAAGAACAAGATAAAGAGAAGAGAAGGTAGATAAATAAAGATAAAGAAAAGTAATATAAGTAAGATAATATAAGAGATAAAAGAAGAGAAAGGCAGAGAAATGAAGAGAAAGACAGAGAAGAAAAGAGGAAAATAGAGGAGAGAAAGATGGAGGAGAGAGAAATAAAGAAGAGAAGAGCAATATAGAGAAGAGGAGGATAAAGAGACGAGAAAGGGAGATAAAAGAAGATAAAGATAAAGAGAAGAGAAAGAAGGAGAAGAGAAGAGAAAAAGATAGAGAAGAGGAGAGGAATATAAAGAAAAAAGATAGAGAAGAGGAAGAGGAAGATAAAGAGAAAAAGATAGAGAAGAGGAAGAGGAATATAAAGAGAAAAAGATAGAGAAGAGGAAGAGGAAGATAAAGAGAAAAAGATAGAGAAGAGGAAAAGGAATATAAAGAGAAAAAATTAGAAGAGGAAGAGGAATATAGAGAAAAAGATAGAGAAGAGGAAGAGGAAGATAAAGAGAAAAAGATAGAGAAGAGGAAGAGGAACATAAAGAGAAAAAGATAGAGAAGAGGAAGAGGAATATAAAGAGAAAAAGATAGAGAAGAGGAAGAGGAAGATAAAGAGAAAAAGATAGAGAAGAGGAAGAGGAATATAAAGAGAAAAAGATAGAGAAGAGGAAGAGGAAGATAAAGAGAAAAAGATAGAGAAGAGGAAGAGGAAGATAAAGAGAAAAAGATAGAGAAGAGGAAGAGTAATATAAAGAGAAAAGATAGAGAAGAGAAAAAAAGAGAAGAGACGAGAAAAAGATAGAGAAGAGGAAGAGGAATATAAAGAGAAAAAGATAGAGAAGAGGAAGAGGAATATAAAGAGAAAAAGATAGAGAAGAGAAGAGGAATATAAAGAGAAAAAGATAGAGAAGAGGAAGAGGAATATAAAGAGAAAAAGATAGAGAAGAGGAAGAGGAATATAAAGAGAAAAAGATAGAGGAGAAGAGGAAGAGGAGGATAAAAGAATAATAAAAAGAAACAAAACAAAAAGAGAAAGATACAAGATAGGAAAACAAGATAAAAGACAGTATAATGTAACTCAAGATAATGATGATGATGATGAACAAAAAAACAAACAAACAGGGAAAACAGGGAGAAAAAAAAAGAAAAATAACACGAAAAAGATAAATAAAGGAACAGAAGAGAGAAAAAAATGATGGAAGGGATAATTTTTTATAGTAACAGGAAACATAGATAGAAAAGTGAAGAGGGAGGAAAAAAAAAGAGAAGGGGAAAAGTGAAAGGGTGATGAAGAGGGGGGAAGGAAACAAAAAGGGAAAGGAGAGGGAGATAAAGAGAAGGGGAGGAGAGGGGGAAGGAGGGAGAATGTGGAGAGGGAAAAAAAGTGGAGGAAAAGGTGAAAAGTGAGAAGGAGAAAATGTGGAGAGGAGAAAGTGAAAGAAAGTGAAGGAAACGAGAGAATGTGGAGAGGAGAAAGTGAAAAGAAAGTGAGGGGAAGGAGAGAATGTGGAGAGGAGAAAGTGAAAAGAAAGTGAAGGAAACGAGAGAATGTGGAGAGGAGAAAGTGAAAAGAAAGTGAGGGGAAGGAGAGAATGTGGAGAGGAGAAAGTGAAAAGAAAGTGAAGGGGAGAGAATGTGGAGAGGAGAAAGTGAAAAGAAAGTGAGGGGGAGAGAATGTGGAGAGGAGAAAGTGAAAAGAAAGTGAGGGGAAGGAGAGAATGTGGAGAGAAGAAAGTGAAAAGAAAGTGAGGGGGAGAGAATGTGGAGAGGAGAAAGTGAAAAGAAAGTGAGGGGAAGGAGAGAATGTGGAGAGAAGAAAGTGAAAAGAAAGTGAGGGGGAGAGAATGTGGAGAGGAGAAAGTGAAAAGAAAGTGAGGGGAAGGAGAGAATGTGGAGAGGAGAGTAAAAAGAAAGTGAGGGGGAGAGAATGTGGAGAGGAGAAAGTGAAAAGAAAGTGAAGGGAAGGAGAGAATGTGGAGAGGAGAAAGTGAAAAGAAAGTGAGGGGAAGGAGAGAATGTGGAGAGGAGAAAGTGAAAAGAAAGTGAGGGGAAGGAGAGAATGTGGAGAGGAGAAAGTGAAAAGAAAGTGAGGGGAAAGAGAGAATGTGGAGAGGAGAAAGTGAAAAGAAAGTGAGGGGAAAGAGAGAATGTGGAGAGGAGAAAGTGAAAAGAGAGTGAGGAGAGAATGTGGAGAGGAAAACGTGAAAAGAGAGTGAAGGAAGGAGAATGGAGAGGAGAAAGAAAAGAAAGTGAGGAAGGAGAGAATGTGGAGAGGAGAAAGTGAAAAGAAAGTGAAGGGAAGGAGAGAATGTGGAGAGGAGAAAGTGAAAAGAAAGTGAAGGGAAGGAGAGAATGTGGAGAGGAGAAAGTGAAAAGAAAGTGAAGGGAAGGAGAGAATGTGGAGAGGAGAAAGTGAAAAGAAAGTGAGGGAAGGAGAGAATGTGGAGAGGAGAAAGTGAAAAGAAAGTGAGGGGAAGGAGAGAATGTGGAGAGGAGAAAGTGAAAAGAGAGTGGGGAGAGAATGTGGAGAGGAGAAAGTGTAAAAAGAAAGTGAGGGGAAAGAGAGAATGTGGAGAGGAGAAAGAGAAAAGAAAGTGAGGGGAAAGAGAATATGGAGGAGAAAGTGAAAAGAAAGTGAGGGGAAGGAGAGAATGTGGAGAGGAGAAAGTGAAAAGAAAGTGAGGGGAAGGAGAGAATGTGGAGAGGAGAAAGAGAAAAGAAAGTGAGGGGAAGGAAAGAATGTGGAGA
>NC_066550.1:9661894-9664394 GCF_024679095.1 Eriocheir sinensis | reverse complement strand
TCCTCCTTCTTCTTCAACTTCCTAACTCTCAACTCTCAAGGTCTTCATTTTCTTTCTTCGTTTTACCTTCTTTTCCTTTTCCCTTTCTTTTGATCTCTCTCTCTCTCTCTCCTTTATCTATCTAGCTATCTTCCCTTTCACTTTCTTTCGCAACTCTCTCTTTCTCTACCATCCTTTCATTCCTCCTCCTCCTCCTCCTTCTTCTCTTCCTTTCTCTTTCGTTCGTTCGTTCCTTCCTTTCATTCCTAGTTCTTAATTATCTTCAATTTCACTTTCTCCCACAACTCACTTTCACTTTCTCTTCCATCCGTCCATTCTTCCTCCTCCTCCTCCCCATCTTCCATTCTTTTACAATTACGGAAGATTAACATGACTGAGAAAGAGCACAAAGATGACCTCCACTCGCACCAACCACGTCCTAATCACTCCCTAATTACCTGCAATCACCGCTAATCAGCCCGCCGATCACCTGTTCCTGACGCATTTAAAGACCTCGCTCCCTCCCTCCGCACAGGTAAAGAGTGTGGCTTTTAAAGATGGCGGAGTCTTGGAAGGTGAATGGAGGATGTTTTCTAGTAATTGTTTTTATTTTTATTTTGTTTTTATTAGTGGGTTGATTTGGGGGGAAATTTTGGAGTGGGTGTTTTTTTTTTGTTTGTTTTTCTTCCTCTCTTGTTTTTTGTAGTTTTCTTTTTTATTTTTTTTCTTGTTTTTTTTGTTTTTTTGGTTTTCTTTTTCATGATTTTCCTTTTTTTTTCGTTTTTCATCTTGTTTTTCTTGTTTTCTTTTTTCTTGTTGATTTTGCTGTTGTTGTTCCCAGTGTTTTTTCTTTTATTATTGTTGTTGTTATTACCATCACTACTACTACTACTACTACTACTATTACTACTACTACTACTACTACTACTGCTACTACCATTACCACCAAAACCACCGCTACCACCATCGTCACCGCACCACCACCACCACCACCACCACTACTACTACTACTACTACTACTACTACTACTGTTACTACTACTACTACTACTACAACTACTATACAACTCGGTGCGCGGAGCTGTGCCTTTACGCTCATCCGATCAGGCCTCAGGTAAGACAAAGTGCTTAATACCTATTACGGGATTCGAACCAGCTGGCGCAAGAGGAAGAGGAAGAGGAGGAGGAGGAGGAGGAGGAGGAGGAGGAGGAGGAGGAAGGGAAAGATGGAGATGAGGAGGTGAAGGAAGAGAGAAGGGAAGAGAGATACTGAAGAGCTGAATGGCTTAAGATAGACGGCGTATGAGGAGGAGGAGGAGGAGGAGGAGGAGGAGGAATAGGAGGAGGAAAAGGAAGGGAAAGATGGATATGGGGAGGTGAAAGAGGAGGAGGAAAAAGGGGAAGAGAGAAGGAGCGTGAAGAGTTGAATGGCTTAAGAGAGATGGCGTAAGAGGAGAAGGAGGAGGAAGAGGAAGAGGAAGGGAATGATGGAGATGAGGAGGTGGAAGAGGAGAGAAGAGGGGAAGAGAGGAAGATAATGAAGTCTACCCTCTCCGCCATGTTCGAGGGCTGAAAGGCGGAAGATAATAGAAAAATAAAATAATATAAATAATTGAAATAAACAACGATGCAAATAAAACAAATATAAATCGAACAAATAAATAGAAATAGAACGAATAAAGGAATAGAACAAAAGAACAATAAATGCAATAAAAAATAATACAATAACACACAAAAAAACAATCATAAAACAATAGAACACCAATAATAATAATAATAATAATAATAATAATAATAATAAAAATACGCCCGAGGATGGAAAGTAAAGACAATAATAAAATAGTAAAAACAATAAAAACAAATGAAAATATAACAAAAAATACATCGATAATAGATAAAAATAATGATCATAAAAACAGGAGGATCATTGAACGGTAAAAACAATAAACAAGATACAATAAAAAACAAAATAAAACAATAACAAAAACTACAAAAAATAACAGGAATAACAAGAGGAAGATGACAAAAACTTACAAAAAACAATAAGAAAAAAATAAAACCGCCAAATAATGATAAAAAAACATGAAAATCAACAACAAATAAAAATAGCATAACGATAATACCAAAAACAACAAACAACAGGAACAACAAAAATAAGAAAATACAATAACACAAGCGAGTAATAATGACAATAACAAAAATAACAAGAGCAATACAACAAACACTAAAATAATCACAATAATAATAAAAAAATAATAAATGATAACAACAGGCAACAAAAATATAACATAACAAAACCGCAAAACAATGAGAGGATAATAATGGCGATAAGAACACTAACTGGCAACAATGGTCCTGATCCCCGCCTGCCACGCTCATTAGGACCGATTCAACAGGTGTAGCGGCCGCTCGTTACCCGCCCGCCGCCCCCACGCCGCTGAGCACACCACAATAGCCGCCTTAATGCCTGCTTGTCCTCATTAACCTGCCCTGCCCTTCCCTGCCCTTCCCTTACCGTGCCT